>NC_057947.1:10564850-10864850 GCF_018555375.3 Anguilla rostrata
ATTTTTAAAAATTTAGCATTATTTTCACATTTTGGACATAAGCCTATAGCCTTATGTATTTTTCTGATTTTCCACTGACATATATTTTTTCCAAAAAAGTCTTCAAACACATTGTTGCTCATTTATTTCACCGGGGTTGTTCAATAAAGATGATTTCCTATTGATCCAAATCAATTAATTGCATTTTTACATTTATTGCATTATTTTCACATTTTGGACATAAGCCTATAGCCTTATGTATTTTTCTGATTTTCCACTGACACTGATTTTTCTCCAGAAAAGTCTTCAAACACATTGTTGCTCATTTATTTCACTGTGGTTGTTCAATAAAGATGATTTCCCATGCATTGGAATTAATGAATTGCATTTTTAAAGATTTAGCATTATTTTCACATTTTGGACATAAGCCTATAGCCTTATGTATTTTTCTGATTTTCCACTGACATATATTTCTTCCAAAAAAGTCTTCAAACACATTGTTGCTCATTTATTTCACTGTGGTTGTTCAATAAAGATGATTTCCATGCGTTGAATCAATAATTGCATTTTTAATTTTTGCATTATTTTCACATTTTGGACATAAGCCTATAGCCTTATGTATTTTTCTGATTTTCCACTGACATATATTTCTTCCAAAAAAGTCTTCAAACACATTGTTACTCATTTATTTCAACGGGGTTGTTCAATAAAGATGATTTCCCATGCATTGGAATTAATTAATTGCATTTTTACATTTTTTGCATTATTTTCACATTTTGGACATAAGCCTATAGCCTTATGTATTTTTCTGATTTTGCACTGACACTGATTTTTCTCCAGAAAAGTCTTCAAACACATTGTTGCTCATTTATTTCACCGGGGTTGTTCAATAAAGGTGATTTCCATGCATTGGAATCCATTAATTGCATTTTTAATTGTGATTATTTTCACATTTGGACATAAGCCTATAGCCTTATGTATTTTCTGATTTTCCACTGACATATATTTCTTCCAAAAAAGTCTTCAAACACATTGTTACTCATTTATTTCACCGGGGTTGTTCAATAAAGATGATTTCCTATTGATCCAAATCAATTAATTGCATTTTTACATTTATTGCATTATTTTCACATTTGGACATAAGCCTATAGCCTTATGTATTTTTCTGATTTCCACTGACATATATTTCTTCCAAAAAGTCTTCAAACACATTGTTGCTCATTTATTTCACCGGGTTGTTCAATAAAGATGATTTCCATGCTTGGAATTAATGAATTGCATTTTTAAAATTTAGCATTATTTTCACATTTTGGACATAAGCCTATAGCCTTATGTATTTTTCTGATTTTCACTGACATATATTTCTTCCAAAAAGTCTTCAAACACATTGTTACTATTTATTTCACTGTGGTTGTTCAATAAAGATGATTTCCATTTGATCAAATCAATGAATTGCATTTTAACATTTATTGCATTATTTTCACATTTTGGACATAAGCCTATAGCCTTATGTATTTTCTGATTTTCCACTGACATATATTTCTTCCAAAAAGTCTTCAAACACATTGTTGCTCATTTATTTCACGGGGTTGTTCAATAAAGATGATTTCCATATTGATCAATTAATTGCATTTTTACATTTAGCATTATTTTCATATTTTGGACATAAGCATATAGCCTTATGTATTTTTCTGATTTTCCACTGACATATATTTTTTTATATTCATTTATTTCACCCGGGTTGTTCAATAAAGATGATTTCCCATGCATTGGAATTAATGAATTGCATTTTTAAAAATTTAGCATTATTTTCACATTTTGGACATAAGCCTATAGCCTTATGTATTTTTCTGATTTTCCACTGACATATATTTCTTCCAAAAAAGTCTTCAAACACATTGTTGCTCATTTATTTCACCGTGGTTGTTCAATAAAGGTGATTTCTCATTGTTCAATAAAGATGATTTCATGAATTATTGCATTATTTTCACATTTGGACAAAGCTATGCTTATGTATTTTCTGATTTCCACTGACTATTTCTTCCAAAAAATCTTCAAACCATTGTTGCTCATTTATTTCACCGGGGTTTCAATAAAGTGATTCCATGCTTGGAATTATATTGCATTTTTAATATTGCATTATTTTCACTTTTGGACATAAGCCTATACCTTAGTTTTTTCTGATTTTCCACGACATATTTTCTTCCAAAAAAGTCTTCAAACACATTGTTCTCATTTATTTCCCGGGGTGTTCAATAAAGTGATTTTCCATGATTAATTAATAATGCATTTTAAATTTGCATTATTTTCACATTTTGGACAAGCCTATAGCCTTATGTATTTTTCTGATTTCACTGACATATTTTCTTCAAAAAAGTCTTCAAACACATTGTTGCTCATTTATTTCACCTGGTGTTCAATAAATATTTCCATGATCCAATCAATTAATTGCATTTTTAATTTATTGCATTATTTTCACATTTTGGACATAAGCTATAGCCTTATGTATTTTTCTGATTTTCCACTGACTATTTTCTCCAAAAATCTTCAAACACATTGTTGCTCTTTATTTCACCGGGTTGTTCAAAAAGATGATTTCCATGCTTGGAATTAATGAATTGCATTTTTAAAATTTAGCATTATTTTCACATTTTGGACATAAGCCATACCTTATGTATTTTTCTGATTTTCCCTGACATATATTTCTTCCAAAAAGTCTTCAACACATTGTTGCTCATTTATTTCACGTGGTTGTTCAATAAAGGTATTTTCATGCTTGGAATCATTAATTGCATTTTTTAATTTTTGCATTATTTTCACATTTTGGACATAAGCCTATAGCCTTATGTATTTTTCTGATTTTCCACTGACATATATTTCTTCCAAAAAGTCTTCAAACATTGTTGCTCATTTATTTCACCGGGTTGTTCAAAAGATGATTTCCATGTCAATCATTAATATTAATTGCATTTTTTTAATTTTGCATTATTTTCACATTTTGGACATAAGCCTATAGCCTTATGTATTTTTCTGATTTTCCACTGACATATATTTCTTCCAAAAAAGTCTTCAAAACACATTGTTGCTCATTTATTTCACGGGTTGTTCAATAAAGTGATTTCCCATGCATTGGAATTAATGAATTGCATTTTTCAAGATTTAGCATTATTTTCACATTTTGGACATAAGCCTATAGCCTTATGTATTTTTCTGATTTTCCACTGACATATATTCTTCCAAAAAAGTCTTCAAACACATTGTTGCTCATTTATTTCACCGGGTTGTTCAATAAAGATGATTTCCATGCATTGGAATCAATAATTGCATTTTTAATTTTGCATTATTTTCACATTTTGGACATAAGCCTATAGCCTTATGTATTTTTCTGATTTTCCACTGACATATATTTCTTCCAAAAAAGTCTTCAAACACATTGTTGCTCATTTATTTCACCGGGGTTGTTCAATAAAGATGATTTCCCATGCATTGGAATCAATTAATTGCATTTTTACATTTTTTGCATTATTTTCACATATTGGACATAAGCCTATAGCCTTATGTATTTTTCTGATTTTCCACTGACATATATTTCTTCCAAAAAAGTCTTCAAACACATTGTTGCTCATTTATTTCACCGTGGTTGTTCAATAAAGATGATTTCCATGCATTGAATCAATGTAATTGCATTTTTAATTTATTGCATTATTTTCACATTTTGGACATAAGCCTATAGCCTTATGTATTTTTCTGATTTTCCACTGACATATATTTCTTCCAAAAAAGTCTTCAAACACATTGTTGCTCATTTATTTCACCGGGTTGTTCAATAAAGATGATTCCCATGCATTGAATTAATGAATTGCATTTTTAAAAATTTAGCATTATTTTCACATTTTGGACATAAGCCTATAGCCTTATGTATTTTTCTGATTTTCCACTGACATATATTTCTTCCAAAAAAGTCTTCAAACACATTGTTGCTCATTTATTTCACTGTGGTTGTTCAATAAAGGTGATTTCCCATACATTGGAATTAATGAATTGCATTTTTAAAATTTAGCATTATATTCACATTTTGGACATAAGCCTTATGTATTTTTCTGATTTTCCACTGACATATATTTCTTCCAAAAAGATTTCAAACACATTGTTTCTCGTTTATTTCACTGTGATTGTTCAATAACGATGATTTCCATGCATTGGAATTAATGAATTGCATTTTTAAATTTAGCATTATTTTCACATTTTGGACATAAGCCTATAGCCTTATGTATTTTTCTGATTTTCCACGGACATATATTTCTTCCAAAAAAGTCTTCAAACATATTGTTACTCATTTATTTCACCGGGGTTGTTCAATAAAGATGATTCCATGATTGCAAATCAATAATTGCATTTTTACATTTTTGCATTATTTTCACATTTTGGACATAAGCCTATAGCCTTATGTATTTTTCTGATTTTCCACTGACATATATTTCTTCCAAAAAGTCTTCAAACACATTGTTGCTCATTTATTTCACTGTGGTTGTTCAATAAGTGATTTCCCATGCATTGGAATTAATGAATTGCATTTTTAAAATTTAGCATTATTTTCACATTTTGGACATAAGCCTATAGCCTTATGTATTTTTCTGATTTTCCACTGACATATATTTCTCCAAAAAGTCTTCAAACACATTGTTGCTCATTTATTTCACGGGTTGTTCAATAAAGATGATTTCCATGCATTGGATCCATCAATTAATTGCATTTTTAAATTTATGCATTATTTTCACATTTTGGACATAAGCCTATAGCCTTATGTATTTTTCTAATTTTCCACTGACACTGATTTTCTCCAAAAAGTCTTCAAACACATTGTTGCTCATTTATTTCACTGTGGTTGTTCAATAAAGATGATTTCCCATGATCGAATCAATAATTGCATTTTTAATTTATTGCATTATTTTCACATTTTGGACATAAGCCTATAGCCTTATGTATTTTTCTGATTTTCCACTGACATATATTTCTTCCAAAAAAGTCTTCAAACACATTGTTCTCATTTATTTCACCGGGGTTGTTCAATAAAGATGATTTCCTGATTGATCAAATCAATAATTGCATTTTTACATTGTTGCATTATTTTCACATTTTGGACATAAGCCTATAGCCTTATGTATTTTTCTGATTTTCCACTGACATATATTTCTTCCAAAAAAGTCTTCAAACACATTGTTGCTCATTTATTTCACTGTGGTTGTTCAATAAAGGTGATTTCCCATGCATTGGAATTAATGAATTGCATTTTTAAAGATTTAGCATTATTTTCACATTTTGGACATAAGCCTATAGCCTTATGTATTTTTCTGATTTTCCACTGACATATATTTCTTCCAAAAAGTCTTCAAACACATTGTTGCTCATTTATTTCACGTGGTTGTTCAATAAAGATGATTTCCTATTGATCCAAATCAATTAATTGCATTTTTTAATTTATTGCATTATTTTCACATTTTGGACATAAGCCTATAGCCTTATGTATTTTTCTGATTTTCCACTGACATATATTTCTTCCAAAAAAGTCTTCAAACACATTGTTGCTCATTTATTTCACCGGGGTTGTTCAATAAAGATGATTTCCCATGCATTGGAATTAATGAATTGCATTTTTAAAGATTTAGCATTATTTTCACATTTTGGACATAAGCCTATAGCCTTATGTATTTTTCTGATTTTCCACTGACACTGATTTTTCTCCAGAAAAGTCTTCAAACACATTGTTGCTCATTTATTTCACTGTGGTTGTTCAATAAAGGTGATTTCCCATGCATTGGAATTAATGAATTGCATTTTTAAAGATTTAGCATTATTTTCACATTTTGGACATAAGCCTATAGCCTTATGTATTTTTCTGATTTTCCACTGACATATATTTCTTCCAAAAAAGTCTTCAAACACATTGTTACTCATTTATTTCACCGGGGTTGTTCAATAAAGATGATTTCCTATTGATCCAAATCAATTAATTGCATTTTTACATTTGTTGCTACGGAGCCCCCCTGGGGTCAGCTGAGGAAAAAAAAGACCCATGTGTAAATCTGTACTCTCGGTTTAGAAACCTGTGCGCGTGGTTTATAAACCGTGTCCTCAAATTACAAATCCATGCACACGGATTTAGACACACATCTTTTTTTTCCCCCTCTCACACACATCTTTTTTTCTGGTAAATGGACTGCATTTATATAGCACTTTTATCCAAAGTGCTTTACAATTGATGCCTCTCATTCACCAGAGCAGTTAGGGGTTAGATGTCATGCTCAGGGACACTTCGACATACCCAGGGCGGGGATTGAACCGGCAACCCTCCAGCTGCCAGACAACCGCTCTTACCTCCTGAGCTATGTCGCTCCCCTGAGCTATTGCTCTCACACACATCTCTCTGCTGAAAACCGTGCTCTCGGATTCATAATCCGTGCCCTCGAATTACGAATCCATGCACATGGATTTACACACACATCTTTTTTTTTCAGCTGACTCCAGGGGGGCCCCGTAAACTTTTGATTTTGAGATTTTGTGCCGTATGTCCACACCAATAACTTTTCCTCTCTTCTTTGTCTGTTGGTTTCCTGCCTGTTGTCCCGTGTTTTCTATAAGAACAAGTTGTTTTTCTTATCCTTATAAGGAAAAATGGAGGATAAGATTGATGGGCTAGAGGTGTATAAAGACACGACCTGCCCCACGCTAGGGTAGAGTCATCCTTTAGCACCACTTTGAGTGTTTTATGGGCGTGCTCTCTTCAGCTGAATAAAGCAACACTGATTGACCACATCTCTGCCTTGTGGCCAGTATGGTTCTTTGTGAGAGACTTGACATGACAATTACTTGGCGTCACGAACAGGATGGTTACCTCCACCGCCGGCCGTCCGCAGTGATCCGAAGGTGAAACCGTCGACGGAGATTCTTCCTGGGGTAATTCCCCCCTGACCAACCGAGGGAAGGGACCCACCCAGAGGACGTCTGCGGGAGGCGGGCGGTGGATACACCACCCACGAACAAACAAGGTAGCGATTGGTTTTTCAGTCTTGTTGTATTCTGGGGTTTTATTTGGGATCTTACAGCATTAAAAATAAAAAAATTTTAAAGGGCGAGTTAAAGTTTTCTGTATGAAAACTAGGAACCGTCTGTGTGAGATTCCATTAGAATATTCTGAAAAAAAGAATAATCTGTGTGAGGTTCTGTTAGAATATTCTGTGAAAAGGGTCATCTGTCTGAGATTCCATAGCTTTCTTCGTGAAAATGATAAGAACCATCTGTGTGAGGTTCTATAGAGGGGCAAATTCAAATAGAAAAAAAATAAATAAATAATATAAATTACATATATATATATATAATAATAATTATTATTATTATAAGAGTGTGAACTATTGAAGCACAAATGTATTATCATCTGTTGAGTTTCCATTATGAGGGCATAGTGATTGAGCGTCACAGGAGCACTGATATTATATGATTATATGATATTATATGATATTATAGTTACAGTGAGAGTAACAAGGAGGACCAAATTGAAATTGATCTGCCATCTCCTCATTCATGGTTGATAGAGGAGATAAAGGACGCTGTACTGGACGGGTGCATGAGCGTTGAACAATCTGAGTGGGAAGACTTGAGACAAGGAGGGTATTCCCAAGGTTGGTTGCATCTCCACCCCAAGTCCAAACCACAATTATATTGACTTCAAAAAAAAAAATAATAAAAAAATTATTATTATTATTATTATTATTTTTCTCTTAACTTGTTTTTCTTTTCTTTCTGTCTGTGTCTGTGCTCTGAGTCCTAGGAAAATGGGAAATGGTGGTAGTAAGGAGGCATCCGTGTCTGTGCTTAGACTTAAAGATCTCCAATGTTCCAAATTGCGCGTGAACGTACAGCGTGACGAAGACAGCTTAACCGCGCTCACGCTGATGGCAGAAACCTATGCGCTTGATTCTGTAGCAACGGATTGGCTGTACGCATGGAACCTAAATGACGATGACGCAACCGCTGAATTGCGGAACATGGCGCCCCCGCACGCTGATGTACCAACGCAGTTACACTGCACCGCGCATTACACGCCCCTGACCAGAGACCACTCATATGAGAACATATGGAATACATGGGGTGACATAGCTCAGGAGGTAAGAGCGGTTGTCTGGCAGTCGGAGGGTTGCCGGTTTGATCCCCCGCCCTGGGCGTGTCGAAGTGTCCTTGAGCAGGACACCTAACCCCTAATTGCTCCCAACGAGGTGATTGGTACCTTGCATGGCAGCATTTCACTTTTGGTGTGTGAATGGGTGAATGAGAGGCATCAACTGTAAAGCGCTTTGGATAAAAGCGCTATATAAATGCAGTCCATTTACTAGAAACACCTTCTGAAAGCCTCACTGTGCAAAATGTTTATGCTGGCCTTGAATCTACAGCAGCTCTTGTACGTTTGTCTAAGGAGCAACAGCTTTTGCTGATCTTCTGTCTGCTCCACATGTATCACTTTCGAACGTTCCACGTCGTAAATTTAGAGGTGTGGGCCCCTGGCTGCTGCAGATGCAATGAGTGACAGACTGGCAGGAAAAAGTCTACGGGAGGAAATTCTCCTTTCTGCAAAAATCGGGTGGACTGCCCTGACCGAGCTCAAACAAGCGCTGTCTACCTCACCCTGTCTCGTTTTGCCGGATCACGACAAGCCTTTCGATCTTCTCGTCGCGGAAAAGGACGGTTTCATGTCTGCCGTGTTAACGCAGACTCACGTCGACAGACAGCGTCCAGTAGGATATCACTCTGAACGCCCGGATGCTGTGGCACGAGGTTTGGTTCCGTGCCTGCGCCCCGTGCCTGCGCCCCGTGGCAGCGGCCGCCGAGGCTGCGTCAGCCTGCGCTGATATTGTGGCAACGCGCCCCCCCCCCCACCGTTCACGTTCCTCACGCGGTGCGTTCTCTCATCACGCGGGCACGTACCGCACATCTCACACCCGCGCGGCTTCTGCACTATCAGAATGTGTAGCTAACCGCGTCTCACGTCACTCTGAAGCGCTGTACTGTTCCCACAGAAAACGACGGCGAACCTCATGTTTGTACGCAGGTGGTGGACGTGCCCTGCAAACCACGGGCTGACTTGCTGGATGTTGAACTCCCAAACTCTGATCTTATCTTCTGTGTAGACGGCTCCGCTCAGCGATCTCCCACAGAGGGTCATGCGCTCTGCACTCCTCTCTCTGTCTCTGAAAGCGCTCGCCTGCCCGCTAGTTGGACTGCGCAGGCAGCTGAACTATTTGCGCTCACTCGAGCCTGCGTTTTAGCAAAAGGGAAGTCCCTCACCATCTACGCTGGTTCGCGGAACGCCTATGGGATCTGTCATGATTTCGGCACTCTGTGGCGCAACCGTGGTTTTCTCACTTCCTCTGGCAAGCCTATCATGCATCACGTTCTGGTACGCAGACTGCTAGGTGCCTTACCGTTTCCTTCCAGTATTGCAGTGTGTGAATGTCAGGCTCACACTAATAATTCTGACCCCGTCTCCCAAGGTAATGCGATGGCTGAAGCGGCTCCTGTCTCCCCTCTTCTGCAGATGGCTTCCGTTCCGGTTTCCCGCGATCCTTTTTCACTTCATGACGTCTCCGTCTTACAAGCAGGGGGCTGACGAATGTGAATGTCAGGAGGTGAGCCTGACAAGCCGCCAGCTTAGCTGTGCTGATATCACGGGGGATTGGTTGATTGGGATTCGCGTCTGGCATGCGCTCCAGGGTAATTGATTGATTGCGGGTTGCACTGGCGGGGAAGCGGCGCAGCTGATTCTCGGTGAAATTAGTTAATGGGCCAGGTGATAAAGAGGGAAAGGAAGAGGCAGAACGGAGGGGGAGATGCCGGATGAATGAATGGGTTGCCTTGTGTGAGGATTTTAAACTTTTGGTTTTTGAGTTATTTCGCTTTTGCTTCTGCTTCTGCTTTTCTGTTTCTGTGTGAGCGTGTTTGTGGGTTGCGTGACCGGCGGTGGCTTACTGGAGGGTAGTCCTGGAGGAAGAGAGACGCTGCACTGGTCCCGCGAAAAAGAAAGGGGAGGCGAGGAGAGACGGCGCTGGTGGCACCAGGCGAACAGGCGGCACTGGGGGTACCCCGGACCCTGGCAATCCTGAAACCACGTTGTGGGGGTGCGCGAGTCCCGTGCTGGACGGGGGTTCAGGAATTGAACCAGTGCCTGCTCCCTCCCTAACAGCAGTGAGACCTGAGTTTGGCGGCGACCGGGACCAGGCCCGAGTGCGGGGCGCGGCAGTGTGGTCCGGGACACGGCCCAGAAGCCTAGGAAAGAAGCGTGGACGGGCTGGAGGCAGCGTGTTTTTGTTTGGGTTTTTTATTTTGGGATGTAGAAAGGCCCAGCATAGAGCCGTGGGCCGGACTACATCCCACCCGTATTTCTTTTGTTACTGTTCAGTGTGTGTCCTGTGGTGTGTGTGTGGTTGTGAGCAAGGGCATGTAAGTGAGAACCCCTCAGAGTTGGTGACTCCCCCCCCCCCCCTTTAGATGGCTGAGTGGGGTCTCCCCTCCCAGAGCGGGACTGAGTACAGGAGAGCCGGAGTGGGGATCACTATATGGTGACTATATGGTGTGCTGAATGTGAGCACGTGTGTGGGGTAGTCCGAAGTGGCTTACGTGTGTGTGCTGTGTTGAGCGGTGTGTGCTCTTACCTGTGCTGGGGCTCCGCAGGAGGGAAGGGGGGCCACAGGCGGGTAGCGGTGTGTGGTAGAAGTAGGGAGGAAGTAGAAAGGGCTGGGGTTAGTGCAAGGTTGTGGCGTGCTCTGTTTTTATGAACTGCGTAAAACCTGTAAAAGAAATAAAGAAATTTGCCTTTTACTTACCTCACCCTGCTCTCCTTGTGGTGGGTGGGTTCCTGTTTAAAAGGGAAAAGAAAAACCTGATTACTGTCGGGTGGCAGGAGGTAGCGTGCGCAACTTCTGACACGAAAAGCAGAAATGGTTAACCACGTGCACTCTCTCTGCAGATGGCGTATGGATCGACCCGGCTGGGCGTCCCGCCCTTCCTAAATCCATGTTTCCCTTCCTTGCGAAATTGACACATGGTGGATCTTGTAAATAATTGACACTATGGTGGATCTTGTAAATAAATTTTGGTTTTGTCCAGGATTCCCTGTTTTCGCACAGGAATACTGTTGGAAATGTGTTATATGTGCAACCAACAATGTAGGCCATGAAATATGATGGCCAGCCACCATCTGAAGCTCAACCTCAACAAAACTGAGCTGCTCTTCTTCCCGTACAAGACCTCCTTGCTTCGTGAACTCTCAATCACGGTTGATGGCACCATAGTGACTGCCTCTCACTCTGCCAAGAGCTTGGGGGTGGTCCTGGATGACCAACTGGACCTCAAGGAGCACATCAAGGCAACATCAAGGTCCTGCAGATTCCTCCTATACAACATCAGGAGGATTCGACCATACCTGACGACGCACTCCACCCAGCTGCTCGTCCAGGCTACGGTGACCTCTCGCCTTGATTACTGCAACTCTCTCCTTGCAAACCTGCCAGCTTGTGCCATACAGCCACTACAGATGATTCAGAATGCCGCTGCCCGGCTCATCTACAACCTCCCCAAATTCTCCCACGTCACTCCTCTGCTGCGATCACTTCACTGGCTACCGGTCGCTGCCAGGATCCGATTCAAAGCCCTGACCCTTGCCTACACTGCCGCCAACAGGACAGCCCCCATCTACTTGCAGGACATGACTCAATTCTATGTGCCTGCTCGACCACTCCGCTCTGCGGCAGCAGGGGGTCTTGTAACCCCTCCCACCCACCCAAAGGGATCACAGAGCTTCTCCACCCTAGCTTCCCAGTGGTGGAACGAACTCCTCGTCCCTCTCCAAACCTCTCCCTCACTATCCATCTTCCGCCGTGGCCTGAAGACTCATCTCTTCAGACTATACCTAGAATAACCACCACCACGCTGTATTAAAAAATTTTTTTTTAAAAAACCCTTTTTCCTGTCACTTGTTACATGTTGCCCCATTCCTGTACTTCTTGGTAAATTGTATTTGTCCTAATACTGTAGCTTATTCTTCTGCCTAGTTTGGCTTTGCAGATGTTAGACCAGGATAGTGTTCATTGTTCTCGGCTAGAAATAGCTGTACAAAATAAGTAATTGTACCTAACTGAACCCGTGTTCAGCAGTTGTCTACGATCATGAAAATGCACTTCTTGTACGTCGCTTTGGATAAAAGCGTCTGCCAAATGAATGTAATGTAAATGTAATGTAAATACAGATGCCAGCTTCGGCACATCCGAAGCCAACAGGCCCCTTTGAGCACCTGATGATTGATTTCATAGAGTTGAACCCCTGTCAGGGTTACAAATACTGTAGAGTAGCTGTGTGCACATCCAACCTGTTTTTAGGCCAGGTGCAGGATAAAAGTACATGTGAAGATTGAAGGAAAATGGATATCCGCACACTGGATTACAGCTCACAATACTTCATTGACTAAAAAGCACTGTTTCAACCCAACAGGGTCTTCATCAAGCAAAATGGGTTACAAATATTGTCTAGTGATCATAGACGTGTTCTCTAAATGGGTAGAATGTTTTCTGTGCAGAAAAGCAGATGCAGCAAGCGTGGCAAAAGCACTGATGCGCGAGATAATGCCCAGGTGGGGTCTGCCATCGAAAATTTCAAGTGATAATGGTCCGCATTTTGTAAATAAGGTACTCCAAAGTTTAACCACAAGTCTGCACATCAACTTAAAGACGCATTGTGCCTACCAATTATCATTATCAATTTATATTATCATTATCAATCTATTTTATTACTATTTTTCTCTATTGTTTCTCTTGTAAAGCACTTTGAGCTGCATTTTATGATATGAAAGGTGCTATATAAATAAAGTTTATTATTATTATTATTATTATTATATTACCACCCAGCGAGTGGAGGCGCAATAGAACAAACAAATCAGACTCTGAAAATAAAAATGACGAAGTTGATAGCAGAAACACAGTTGTCCTGGGTCCAGGTACTGCCCCTGGCCCTTATGTATATGAGAGGCATAACACACAGAATAACTGGTCTTTCTCCTTACGAGGTGTTAACAGGAAGACCAATGAGAATGATCGACACTCCCTTTCCCCAAAACAGGTTGACCCTGCAAGGAGTGGACGACGATACGGTAGTGTACTGTGTGGCACTCAATAAAGTGCTAAAAGATATGTTTTCCAGGGTAAAGGTGACCCTACCTGACCAAAGAGAGATGACTCATCACAACCTGGAGCTAGGGGACTGGATCGTGGCGAAATATCAATGCAGGAAACATTGGCACCAGCCCAGGTGGCGAGGACCATAGCAGGTGTTGCTGACCACGCCGACCGCAGGGAAAGTGGCAGAGAGAGAGGCGTGGATTCACATGTCACACTGCAAGAAGATCGACTGCGATGAGGCCACCCTGGGCCAGACAGCAGCCGAGCCGTTGGAGGACCGAACTAGCTTTTCGGTATAATCATCCATAGTTATGGAATATACAACACTCAAAAGGAATTACAGGCCTTATCCACAGTGCTAGAAAGACACGTGAATGCGTCTGATAAAGTGGTTACTGCCCTCGCGACTGAAATGGGTGAAATTAAGGAAGTAGCGATGCAAAATAGAATGGCTCTAGATATTATTTTGGCAAAGCAAGGAGGTATGTGTGGAGTAGTGGGAAGTGAATGCTGCACTTACATATCTGACTCCTCAAATGCGCTAGAAGAATTTCATGAATCAAACAAAAAAGGCATTGAAGAATTGCATAAGAAGCAAGGTTGGAATTTTCTTGAAGGGTTCGATGATCTGTTCTCAGGGCAGTATTGCTAAGATTTTCGTGCCAATAATTCTTTTCTTAGCAGGATTGTTTGTAATATGTGTTTGTGCACTAACCTGTGTCGGAATGTTAACAGATCGAGCCCTGTCCTCTCCAAAAAACCTCTCCTTTTAAATGTCATAAGAACAAGTTGTTTTTCTTATCCTTATAAGGAAAAATGGAGGACAAGATTGATGGGCTAGAGGTGTATAAAGACACGACCTGCCCCACGTTAGGGTAGAGTCATCCTATAGCACCACTTTGAGTGTTTTATGGGCGTGCTCTCTTCAGCTGAATAAAGCAACACTGATTGACCACATCTCTGCCTTGTGGCCAGTATGGTTCTTTGTGAGAGACTATAATTTCCACGACAAAACACACTAAATTTTAACTGCTAAATAATGCATCTATATTGTACAATAAAAAACTACAGTCAGGACAGAGGTATAGGCCATACAAAAAGAGTCAAGCAATCAGTGTTGCATATGAAATACATACGTGCAAGTGCATGTATTTAAAATACATGTAGCCCATATGTACATATAAACAATGTTAACAAAATATGTTATATAATTATAGTGTGAGCATTTATAGGACTTGACGTACTTTTGTTATATCATGTAGTAGCCTAGTATCAACACTTGTATACACTGTTACATTACATCAGAGGTTATAGGGGCGTTTAGTGATTTAACCCAATAGATGAACGAATGCGACGCGACTACAAATTGTTGACGGCAAGACTCAAAGACGATAATGTTTACGAACATGGACAATAAATGAGAGAGCAAAGTGACTGGCTGGAATTGGAATCAATAGACGGAGGAGGGGTGTGGGTGTGTGTGTGTGTGTGTGTGTGCGCGCGCGCGAGAGAGAGAGAGAGGCGGGGGGGCAGTATTTTTCCACAGCATTTGATTAATCTCAATCTCAAAATTCGTTTCCTAAATCCTTGTTTGATCACGCATTCATCCCGTCGCCGAATGTGTGTACTTCAAAGTAGCTGTAAATGGGTTCAGTTTTATCCCAAAGCCAATGTCCTTCATAAAGCCACTTGCGAAAATCTGTGTTTTCGCCGGTGTCCACAACGAAGGTGATTGGTTGAACGGTGAAAGACACAATATCTGCCCAATCAGAATGTTGTTAAATTAAAACGTCTTACTGTACTTTGGCCAATGAGATTCGCATAGGGCGTGACTCGCCTAGACTCCTTCATCAGCGAGGGAGCCTTTACAGTATTAGTCATAACACGCATTTCACAGAGCGTGCAGGATCTTACATTTTGACTACCTAAGAAGCACTATTTTCCCGTCTTATTTATTTAGACGAAAATTTCCCATCTATTAGCTCGACAGGATTGAGATGTTACAGTTTAGGTTGTCGATAGTTCTGAAGGAGTTGTTTCAATCCAACCTCAAGCGTCCTTTGACAGGTATTGTAAGGAACAAAGCGTCACCAGCAACCATCTGCTTTAGCACCGCCTGCCCCAATGTCACAGCGCTGCCAAGACTGAACCCCCTCGCCGGTGGGTCCCGACCTGTGTGGCGTTCCTCATATGGGATCCGATCATTTTGCACGGAGAGCGAAGGTGCTGTAGCAGCATCCGAGGCGACCAAGGATGGCGGAACCGGTAACGTTAAAGAGGCGGAAGCTGAAAAGTAAGTAGATAATGTTGACAAATGCATGCTCGTAGTTAAAAATTTAATAAAACGAGGTGAGCCAACTAAGCAAACGTTGGTTATCCTGGCTGCAATACAATCACACCTGTCAGATTTGACTGAGATCAGCGGAGTAGTTAGCATGCTAGCTAAGGATTGAATGAAAGCTTTATCCGGCCTGCTAGCCTTACAGCTATTTAAACACGCCACAAGAGATTAACTTGATACCCTGCTATATTGTCGACATACACGCAACTAAACAGAACCAACCAGCTGGCATGCAAGTCGTTTGTTTAGCGCTCAGGCTATCGGTACGTTTGAATTTTCATTAACGTTAGCTTGCTCACTACTTTAGTTAAGTTGTACGTCGCGCGGGGCAAAGTTGGGTGGTTCAGGAGAAATGGGTTCAGCAGGGCTGTCTCACGCTAACGTTATCCAAACACATCTCACGCCAAATAAAAAGATTGCAACTAAAAACAAAGCCGCCCCCTCAGGCTGTTGATTTGTTTGACAGCGCCGTCTTCTCCCTGGTTCGCAATCTCATTCCCCCATCAATCCCCCACCCTCTTCCCCGTTTGCAGTATCAATTGCCCCCGCCCGTGAACGCAACAAATCTCACTCCAGCCGTCTGACCAAAGTTGGCAAAATTGGGTGTAAGTTGGAATTCGAAAGTAAATGTTTCAGAGCCAATGTGGAATGTAAAAAAAAATGTCTCCATTTTGTATTTCATAATCAGGCACTAGGTTGCTGGAATAACACTTTTTGGAAAAACTGGCTGCTAAAACGTTTGTTACCTTTCAAAATGTTTGCATTAATGTCAGTTGATGTTCTTCAACAAGTTTAAAAGGCACTTGTAGTAGTTTGATGGAGCAGTCAGTCGTTGTGGTTTTGAGATGTACTGAAAAATTAAGTTAGCCATTGGGATATTAATGTTGGTTTGTAGCGAACCATCATTTGTTAGATATATCTCGGCTACCTCTCAATGTCTCAGCGTGTTGTACTGAAATCGCTGGTTTTGATTACCCTGTAACGAAAATTACATCATCACTGCATGCTTAGTGCTGTGACCCTGGGGTAACTCAGCAGGGTTTGTGCACTTTGGTGTAGTATCAAAAGCGTTAAAGCAGTTGCAAAAGCAGTTATTGAACACCCAATCTATGAACTGTTTTTATTGCCGTGGGGTTTTTTTTAATGGAGTGAAGAGCGGAAGCGGCACAGAGTGTTCTTGACCCGCATGAGCAAAAGTGCTGTAAATAAGTTAATCAGTAATCTTAATTTTTGTGAAGCAAACATCACTGGGTGCCTGTTTTTCGACAGTTTATCTCTTTCTCTAAGGGGGTGTGTCAGGGGTGGTGTCTGAACATTGTTTTGGGAACAAGCAGGTTGAGGGGGTGTTTGTTGTGCAACAGTCCCTCTTACTAAACTGTACACATTGATCACGTACTGAAGCTTGTGCGCAGTGCAGTACATCATTGTAACGCTCTTTCCTGTTGATGTCGGACTTGGGCTGATTTTTGGCCTTTTTATTATGCTTCCGTTTATAATCCCTTAGTCGCATTTTAAACATTTTCATTGTACGTGTTAGAAGTCTCTGCACAGCCTGTTCACGTGGGTGCTTGTGCGTGAGGGAGTATTACCAATGTAGGGAATCACAGAACCAGCAAGAGGCAGAGAGGAGCATGCTGGGATTGAACTGGTGGCTTGCAGTGGGAGATCGGAGGCAGATGGGTCGGCAGCATCGCTGTCCCTCCATAGCCATAACAACCAGCAGAGACAGCTGCACGCGTTCCCGTAAGCAGGTGTTTGGTCCAGTGCAGTGGATTGTGATAAATATACCCCCGTTCTAAACAGGCTATTTCCAGCATACGCGCTCCAGTGTGTTTGCGCACGTTGTTAGCACCAGGTGTATCATCGCTCTGCATTGATTTAAGTGAATGTCCACATCCCAGAGGATAGCACACAGGAATAGATGAGAGAGAAGGCGGCACAGAATGGGGGCGTGGTGCGGACGTGTTTATTAATCGGGGAGGCGGAGCCTTCCGAAGGGTCAAGGTGTGATGACTTCCTGTGCTTCACAGATGCATACTGTATGCCATTTAGGACGCTCTTCCTTCCTTGCCTTGCTCATCAGTTTCATTAACGCATCTGTGTTTTCTGTATTGTTTTGTTTTCGTCGCTGTACGATACTATATATATATATATATATTAATCCAGTTTACTCCAGCCTGTTGATTCACTGGTAGTCGTCTCAGTTTTAGCTCACTGTGTCGCTCTGTGGGAAAAAAGACATAGCGGTTTCTAAAGCTGCCGTGATTGCAAGGGTTTGATTCCCGAGAAAAAGCCGGGAAATTCTTTCAGATGCTTGTAAAAGCTCCTGCAGCATGGGCTCTATCAATTACGCGCTCAACAGGGCCTAACCACCAGAGTAGAGAGAGGCTATTTGTACAGGGACAGTGTACTGCCGCCGCACGTTTATGCCCTCTATTGAGGGGGGAAGAACCGTGTATTTATCTTGACTTAGGTTGGCTACACGCTGGGCTGAAAAGACTGTTAAACTTGGTATTTTGCATTTTAGTATTTGAATGGGAAAAATATTGAATATTGCAGATGAGATGAGAGTAGGGAACCAGTTATATTTAGAGAGAGACTATTTAGGGTCGTTGGAGCTCTGTACGGAGTCTGTGTTTTTGGCGCATTTTGTAATCCGCAGACTGGCATCTGGGAGACGAACGTCTGTGGGCCTCCTGCAGCGTGGGATGTTTTTCTCCCGTGAGTTCAGCGGGGTCTGGCCACAGACGCGTTAATGGGCGACTTCCTGACAGGAAGGCTCTGGCTGCGTGTCTCGATTTGATGGGCCGCTAAACGCCGTGACGTTGCCCGTGATTGTATTCGACCCGTTCCTGTCATTAATCTCGTCCGGTAAATCGGTTAGCAGTTAGCTGCCGCTCGCGCCATTCACAGTACCTGCTACAGACGAGTATTGGGAATGTAATGCCAAGCACACAGGGTTGAGGTCATTTTGCCAAGGTCACTCAACCGTGTGCATGAATGTCAATGAGCAGCATTGCGCCTGACTTTCACCTCTGGGACTGACACTTCCTGCATGCTCCCAGATATTGAGGTAATGGCCTCATCTTGGATAAAGTGAACATCTTTCCACACAGCTTGTGCAACGCGACTTGAAGCTTTATCGTTCATATGTACCGTTGCATTGTCGTTCCCATATCAACATAGTTTTGATTACCTACAGAAAAGCAAATATGCGACTGCTGTCTCTGATTTGATAGCCAGCTTTTATCTGCTCTGTTGTGTTTGCCCTCTTGTCAGGAAGATTGATTAAAGATATCGCGTAGGTGCTAGTGCCAGGGAATTGGGAATGGAGGCTTTTTATTGTGCACAAAATAGTACATATGTTTTTGGACAAATATTACTTAAGCCTAATATTAATGACAAAAAAGTGGTGATATTTTAGCGGATAGTTTTTTAAAACTTTTTTATTTTTCAAACAAACAAAAAAACTTCTTTGCAAAATTAGTTTGTCCATATTTTTCATTTAGGCCTAAACTTTATCTGCCTTCTTCCAATAATATAATGAGTTGAAATTAAATAACATGCTTTGGATGTTATTCCAGTCTGACGTAGTTTCTGCCATAACCTAAATACAAAATGAAATATTTTCTCAGCAGCACTGGATAATATTAGTTTTTAATGAACTTCAGCTCAGCAGTCAGAAATGGTTTTCGCTATGTTGTGATCCCTAGTGTCATTACGTTTACATTACAGGCATTTCGCAGATGCTCTTATCCAGCGCGACATACAATGCATCTGTTTATACAGCTGGATATAGGCTATACTGAAGCAATGCAGGTTAAGTACCTTGCTCAAGGGTACAACAGCAGTGTCCCACCCAGGAATCGAACCTATGACCTTTCGGTTGCAAGCCCGGTTCCTTACCCTCTATGCTACACTGCCGTGTCAGCGTGATGAAGCTGATGGTGGGGAGATGCATTGGCAGACCCATCCGGCTCCCCTGAGAAATATCCATAACGTGACTGAGCATGTCGGGCTGCAGCAGTGGGAGAGACGGGGCTGTCGGCGTATGTGGCTGTGATATGTGGATCTGCTGTGTGTGCCGTCAGTTATGCTTTCTGCATCGCGCAGATGTGCGTCTGTCAGCGTGGAGCTGCCCTTACTGCTTACTCTGAAGGTCGAATTTCTCCAGTCGTGCTTCCTCCTGAGCTCAGATTTAGCCGGGCGCCATGTGTTAGCTTACATTTGCTGGTCGGGTGATGCGGTTCCCTTTTTGAAACGCCTGGTACTGTTTTAAAATTCTTAAATTTCTCTTGAAATTCTACTCGCGGTTCTTTTGGTGGTGCCTCAGTTTTTTAGAAATGAGGTTCCTAATTCCAGTGAAGACGGAAAGAGAGAGAATGACTGCAGTAGAGGGAGGAGTGGGGTGAAACAGATGCTCTGTTCTCAGGCATTCATTTCATTCATTCATTTTATTGAGTTGTTTTTAAAAAATCCGATAATCGAAAATCGGAGTAGTAGTTTGCCACAATATAAACAGTTGGGGATATAAATCATACATAAACCTCAGGGATCCAATAACATGATAGTACACACAAAGTGGATTAAAAAATGAATAAGAGAAAAAAAACACATTCCTTTAAATATGTCCACGAATAAATAACACAGAACATATTATATTTATTTCAGAATATACTAGATGAATAGAAAAGTCAGTAAATGAATAATTAAAAATAATACTTATGATATATTCCATGCGCACAGGAGGACACATCTGTGGCATTTTACCTGAGTGTTTAATCCTGGTGTTGTGCTGTGTGCTAATCCTGGTGCCGTGTAGTGCATTCTGGTGCCATGTAAAGTATTAGCGCGGCATGCCGGCATCCCTTCGGGTGCGGAAAAGTACTGGGCCAACCTCATGATCCGCAAGGTCATGCGCCAGCTCGTGCCAGCTGACAGGAGTTCGGTTGCATTTTTAAAAAAATCTATCCCAGAATATCTTTCATGTTTTTAATCTTTTTTCGTTTTTATTTTTGTACAAAACGGTTGAATTCTGCCTATTAGAGCTTTTGTAGCTTTTGGTTGGTTGGTTTGCTGTCTTTCTCTCGCTAATCGAGGAAGATGGCGCTGCGTTCGTTAAAGCAGCACAATTCTCGCCCCGGCTCTCTGGACAGCACGCGCTCCCTTGGGTTGTTTAATGAACCGCGGAGTGGCAAGTGTTCTTCCGGCAAAACCAGGGCTCAGAGCTAACATTTCTTTCCAAGGATCACATGTCCTTCTAAGCTGAAAATTTTAGGAGCACACTAAAACATCCCAATTAGTAGATGTGCTCCCAAATTATTTTTCCAGTTAGCTCCCCAGAAAGTGTTCCCTTGGCACTATTAGTGCTGGAGTGTGAAGACTGGGACTTGTTATTATTGTTAAAAAAAAGCTCTACCCGTTAGAGAGGTTTGCTGTTAAGGTAGTTATAGGGCTGTGCATGTTTTTCTCTCATATTTATTTTTCTGACATTCATTATTTGTCAAATGTCAGGTGATACGGTGATTATGTTGATAACTGTCCAAGGAACACAGTGTTTTGCTCTTTGTAATACACAAATGTAATAAAATAATGAAAACAGAATTATTAGTGAAGAGCCAGTTCCCAGAAGCTTCGATGGCCTGTGTTTTGCAGAGCTGTGCAAGATGGAAATCACGCAGTCATAAAAGCTTCGTCACAGCAAAGACCTCCAGTCTCTCAGCAGCTGATTCGCGGTCCGCGACGCGCAGTTTTTAGCCCGACAGGCCTGCGGCTGTCAGCACTGCAGCTCCGCGGCTACCGCTGTGCTCCAGCGTAGGCTACGGTGGGAGGACGGAGCCAACCAATAAACAAACTAACGTCAATCACAGTCTCGGAGGAATTGCGGAGGCAGAGATTGGATATGGAGCCAGATACTAAAGTATTAGAGTGAGCGAGCAGAGAGGCAGCCAGCTCCACCTCACGCCAGCGCGATTAGCTGCCCATTCATAGCGGCTGCAGCTTTGTTGCGCAGGCTAGCTGTCGTTGACGTGTGAAGAATAGTGAACCTGAAACCGCGAGCCCCGGAGGATCCGGCTGGAGCACGATCATACTCTGGGGAGGCGCACGCGTGTGTGTATTATGTGGCGTAGGCGGCAGCGGGAGCATGCCTGCTGTTCGGACAGCACAGGGCCTGAGGAACATCCTGCCTTGTACTCTGGCTAAGTCAAGCACATTACACAACCATTAAGGAGGATTAAAGGGACTCTTTTACACTCTCTCCTCTCCCGCTAACTGTTCAGAGAGAAAATGCCCGTCAGATGAGCGGAAGCCGAGCCTGGCGTTTTGCCACGACGGCACTAATCTAAATGAATGAATGAATGTCAGTCCTCGGACAAAATGGGTTATTCTGTGTAGTTGGTTTGCCCATGACTCGCTCCCCGCCCAAGCCATAAAACGAATCCTTTTGGGTCAAACACATACGCACATATTGCGTCACGCTCCTGTCTTTGCGTCAGAAAATTGCAGTTAATTATGAGCTCTCTTTTTTTGATATTAGGAGTCCTGCCATGTTCTTCAGCGACTTCTTGGGGTCAGATTCATTGTGAAGATTCAAGCAGACGTAGGTTCCGCTCGCTCCAGGTGTTTTTTTTTTTGGGGGGGGGGGAAACTGTGCCGCTCACCAGATTGCTGCGACTGCAGTTCTAAATTGAGAACATTGTCCTCGCGGAACCTTCTGGAAAAGCAAACACTGAAGCAGCCCTCGGCCCAGCAGATGCTCACAACCTTTGCCTTAAGTCAGCCGGCAGTGGCCGCTTCTGCCAGACACGGCTAATCTAAGCATCGGCGTTATTGACCTCAGCATCTGTCGCCAAAGCGCTGTCAGGGTCGCTGCCATTGGAGGATCCGTCATCAGCGTAATTCGAATCATTCTCGTTATAACTTGTTTGTGTTGTAATTTATGTGCCATACACCCGGGTTCAGTTCCCGGTCTCATTCAAATACATGACCAAATTTTACTTCTGGGAGAATAACAATTCTAATTATCCAAACAATCTAATTTAAATAAAGAGATCAGTAAGTAACAAAGAGGAATGCAAATATTATTTAAATATTAACAATGTTATTGTTCCATTTTGAACAAGACTGGGTAATATTGTATTACAATAACACAGATCAACTTCACAAAAAGAATTATTGTAATGCTGTGGTAGCTTTTATTTAGGCTACTTAATCGAATGCCATTTGCTTGCTGGGCATCATGAAAATATATTTCTATTATTTATTGAATATTATAATAGTTATCATCGTGAGGCAGTTTCTATATTGTTTTTAAAGGAGAAATTACATCTTCAGCCAGACTGAAAATCAGTCAGGGAAAATGAAGATGGATTGATTGCATTGATATTCATGAAGATGTGGATGTCCTGTCTCAATCTGTATTTGTTCTGTTTAAAAGGAATACAATTTGCTGCATGTAATGGTCAGTGGATATACAGCAAAATACAGTAATTGTAAATCCAGTGAAGAATGGCATGACTGTATAGCATGCTGTTACTGTTGTACAAGGATGTTTTGCCCTTCATAATATGACGTGTGAACCGCCTGAGTACAGGAAAGTGCGTAAGAGCTGCCTTCTCGGAATGTTCTGGCAATTTCACTTTCATGGCAATTTGGAGATTGGAGAAGACTGACTGGATGTGCTGAAATGGTGTGAATGTAACATGGATGCAGGGAGGAGGTCTGGAGATTGCATTAAAGGCATTCAGCTCCTACAGCCAGCTTTCCTAGTCTGGTTTTGCCCTCTGCAAATCCGCAATTCAGTGTGTACATTTTTTTTTTCTCCAAAGTGCGTTCTAGCCATTGGCCAGTAAATGCATACCCTGGGAGATTGTGAGGTAAACCAGTTCATTGTGGGCGTCCCCAGTAACATATCCGTTCAGCTGAAAGGTTTGGAGTGGCTCTCTCTCTCTCTCTCGCTCTCTATGTCTCTGTCTCTCTGCCTCTGTCTTAAAGAGCAGACTGATTGGGGACCAGCGTGCAGACTCTGAAACATTGTTCTTCAAGCCCAGCCTGTGGCTAATAAAGCCAATTCAGTGTAAACACCCAATTAAGCATTAACTCTGAGGCCCCTGGGTCCGCTCCTCCTATGCCTATTAAAGTCACTTCCCTCATTGACCGCTCACTGCAGCATGTCCCTCTCAGCGTGCGTCTGACAGGGGAGGTTTGGCTGCTCTTTTATTTCTACAGCAAGCAGAATCAAACCACTCTGGGAAAATAAAATCACTGAGTGCACGTACATGCCCAAGTCCGGTCCATATCTCTCCTTTAATTTGACTTACAAATAAAATATTTTTTTCCCCACGGTATCCCAGTCTGATGAAAGGTCTCCATAATGATCTTTTAGGTAATGAAGTCCAGTTGAGTAATCCTGCTGTGTTCTGATTTGTGGTCGCCGTGGTTACTGGAGCCGTGAGCTCTGTGAAGTAACCGAAGGAGAAGAACAGAGGTGCGGCGCTAGTCCTGAGTGGTGAAGATGGCAAGCGCGGGCGCTCACAGGAAGTGACCTAGCCACCGCGCAGCCTGGTGCTGTGGATGCAGGTTTATTCCGGGCGCTTAACTGGAGAGCTGGCAGCGGCGGCCATCGCATGCTGCTCCGCACGTTTGCGTCCGCGTGAGGCCTCGCCGCTGTGGGGGAGGAGCACGCTGGTGGGCAAAGCCTTCTGGGAAATGTATGCATTGTATGTAAATGAGTCCTGAGCACACAGGAGCACATGTGGAGGATGTTCACCTCAGGGCTCGAAAGGAACTCCCCCTCCCCATCCCCCACCCTCGGCATCATGGGAAATGTAGGCCTAGGTTCTCTCCATCAGTGATGAATGACTTGTTTGTGGAGTTGGAGTAGAAAAACCACAGAACTGTGTAAGAGCAGCTTCTTTGCCTCGCCTACATTCTGAAATGGGGCTGAGTCTCAGTGCCACTTTCGCCCCACGCCACTGAAGGCTCTGACGACGCTACGCCTAATTAACGTAGGCCTAGTGCCAATACGGCAGCGGGCTTCGCCCAGCGAAGGTTCATTTATAGCACAGAGACGGTTAATTCACTGCCGTATTGGCACCGGGCCTGTGTTAATTAGGCTTAGTGTTGTCAGAGTCGTTTGTTTGGGGTTGGGGGGGGGGACTGCCCTAGTTCAGAATGTAGGGAGGCGAGATGCATCCTGTTTCTCGCTAGAATGCATTGTAGCTCAGTGGCATTCTGAGGGCGGTTGTCGCTGGCTGGAGTTCTGCAGTCCTTCTGTCTGCGTGCCTCTTGAATGAGTCTCTTTGTGATCCTGTTCATCTCGAATGGCCCGCA
Organism: Anguilla rostrata; assembly: GCF_018555375.3. NCBI lineage: Eukaryota > Metazoa > Chordata > Actinopteri > Anguilliformes > Anguillidae > Anguilla > Anguilla rostrata. The sequence continues at coordinate 10,589,721 of NC_057947.1, forward strand.
TTCTGCTGGCTGCTGGGAAACGCACGCTCTCGAGTCCGATGAGTCATTTATGGACCCCGTGCCGTCGGTTGACATTGTCTGCTCGCATTGGGGCGCGACGCTGTTTTTATCATCAAAGTCCTCAGCGAGCGAATGAGAGGCCTGTTAGCCTCTCCCGGTGAAAAGCCTGTCGGGTTTTGGAGGGGAACGAGACGGGCCTGTGCGCGCTCCGCGACCGCGGCTAGCCCCCGTCTGGACCTCGGCACGGCGTGTTTGTTTTTTAAACCCCGCCGAGGGCGCGAGGTTAGGAACACACACACAGCGCTGTACGAGGTTGGAAACACACACACAGCTGACGGAGGCGCGACCGAGCCGCGCGGAACGCAGCGCTGCGGGGCGGGGCGTGGCGGCTGACCTCGCTGCGCTCCGAAACCCGCCGGGCCCGGATGCGGCAGCTCTCCGGCTTCTCCGCGCGCGCGGGAGTCGTTTCCTCCGCAGCGCGGGTCAGTTGGCCGGGAGCCTGAATGCATAGAGCATCATTAGCTATTAGCTTGCTAATGGCTAGTTAGCAGCAAAGCACTGTGTGCGGGAGGCAGGTGAGCTCTTTACAGGCCTCATGCAGGTGGGGCAGGGTCATGTGACCATGGCTCTCGCTAACTAGCGCGTCATCCATTTTAGCTAGTACAGAGTTGACAACGCAGTGTTGCCTATTTTGATGTATTGCAGAGTGTACAGCTAAAGAAGGCTTTATCTTTCTAATGTTCAATTGAAACTCATTTAAATGTGTATTTAAGTTAATTTACACTTTATTGACAGCAAGAAGTCATTTGTCCTCTGCGTTTATCCTAGTCCTAGCTAATTAGGAGCAGCGGGCAGCCACAGTGCAGCATCCGGGGACCAACTCCAGTCCTGAGGCCTGTGCCTTGGTCAAGGGCAATGACAGGAGTCTACGTAACCTGATATGCATGTCCTTTGGTGTACCCAGAGGAAACCCATGCAGACTCGAACCCGGAACCTCCTTGTTTTGCGAGGCAACAGCGCTAACCACTGACCCGCCGTGGCGTATATTTAATCTCATATTATTTGATTGTCTCAATAAAAAAAAAAGCATGTACCTTTGTAAAACGGTGATGTGGTATTTTGTTAAAATAAAGCAAACTTTCCTTCATTCTCCTAGTTCAAAAACAAATACAGTCAACCCAAAAATCCCACTGAGAGTTTACTGTGTTACCTTTGCTGTCTGTGCAGGTGTTGTTTTATTATTTTCTCGGTTTCTCTTTTGATAGGCCTATATCGCATGTAAATCAAAGGCAAAAATCTCTCTATTTGCATAACTACCACATGCATTTAAATTCTGCCTCCTGCACAAGTAAAGGTCACTTATGCAGAACTGTCCTGGAGCCCTGATTGGGAGTGAGGGGAATGGTGCCAGACTGGTGTGCAGTCAGGATGCCGGCTCCACTGTGTCTCCCTGTGTGTCCTTGTTTGTGAATGAAACCGTAGTTACGTACTTCTATTTTACTGCATAACATCTGTGCAAAAGGCTTGTATTGTATATTAATAGGTTATACCTTGCCCATGATCATTTTTTATATTTAAAGGTAAATTCAATGCAAGTTATGAAGCTGAATCACCTTTCTTTGCATCTTGATGTCACTCATTCCTTTATTTGTGTGTGTTTTTTTCTCTCTTTCATCACCCTGCGTACTCTGCGTTTATTTGTGTAAGTATATTTCCGTTGTGTGTGACTGTGGCAGAGCGCAAGGCTTCGACTGGCAACGCTGGCTCCTCCCTCTCCAAGCTCCTCCCCCTCCCCTTGTGCCCAACTCCTGACCAATGCAAGCTCTGCAGAAGTGATACCAGAGATTGGCCAAAACACTAGAATAGACTTTTAAAAGCCAGTGCCGGTGGTAATAACAAAGGTGATTGCTCACCTCAGCAGGGTTGTTATTAAATGGAAGAAAGTGGATAACATTGTGATTTCATTATTAACCAAGAAGGCAGGGTTTAAGAATAAAAGCCAGCTGAAAGCTGCTCAGCCAGCTGATTGGCCAGCTGAAGGCTGCTCAGCCAGCTGATTGGCCAGCTGAAAGCTGCTCGGCCAGCTGATTGGCCAGCTGAAAACTGCTCGGCCTATAGTATTACTTTGTCTGGATCCTGTGGTGCTGTATTGCTAGTGACTGGTAGAATGGTTATAATTGTTCTATTAGAATGGATTTTGTACTGGCAGAATGAGTACAATTATACTGGTGCTATATATATTTATTGCATTGGTAGAATGGGTCTAGTGATACTGGTAGATAGTACTGGTAGAATCAATGAGTATAATAGTTCTGGTAGAATGGGTGTAATAGTTCTGGTAGAATGGGTCTTGTAGTACTGGTAGAATTGATGTAATTGTACACGTAAAGAGGATCATCTTGGGTGAAAAAAACCCAGTTTCACCAGCTGACTTGATTGTTCAGTTCCACTTATGATTTTGGAATGTTTTCAAATTTGAAAGGATTTAGCTATAGCCAAACGAGTTACTGACATCTCTGTGATCTACTGCTCCTTTATGAAATATTTGTTTAAAATATCCCAGTTTTATTTGATATAGTTGAGCTATGAGTTGCTGGCTTAAATCATGTACGTGTAGCCTATATATTTTTATATTACCTGGGGTGCGCAGTTCCCTGTAAGTGAGTAATAAAATTTGTCAATCTCTGAGTCATCTCTGCGCTGGTCACATGGTAACCTGCTGTCCCAGAGTCACCTCTGTTTCTGAAGGTCCTCCGCTGTGTGTAAGATGGTGGAGGTCTAAGGGTCCGGTGCGTTCTCACAAATGCGCTGCTGCCAGGGTCACATTGGGCCTGTAACACACTAACTCCCCTCACACACCTGCACGCATTTCAGCCCAGCTTCATACTAATGTGTCAGTTAATTTGGCTTTAATCAGGGCCCTGAGGTCTGGGGCCTGGGGTGTGGGTTCTGGGGTGTGGGGTCTGGGGCTTGGGGTGTGGGGCCTGGGGTGTGGGTTCTGGGGCTTGGGGTGTGGGTTCTGAGGTGTGGGGTCTGGGGCGTGGGGTCCGGGGAAGTTATTTAGCCAGCCGGGCGGTTTCTCTGGCCTCACGGTGCCGCTGTTAGTAGTGGCTGTAAAGGGAACGTAGCTGATCCTGAGTGGAGGATCTTTTTCGACAGATCCTCCATCTTTCCAACACTGAAAAATGACACACATTATCTGTCACTAAATCATGTAATAAATAAAAATAAAGCTAATTAACCTTTAGCCTGAATGCGATAGCTTCCTGACTCGTATTCTGTGAGCAGGGTTGAAATGCATTGCAATGTCCGGTGACCTCTTTATTGCTACATGTGATGCAGTGGAGCAGGTTTCTGTGCTGCAGTTGGCCTTGGCCTTCGACTCCGTTTCAAACCTCCTGTGTGTGATTTTTTTTCCTCAGGAGAAGGAAGGCGGGGATCTTGCCCAGCTTGGAGGACCTGCTCTTCTACACCATCGCCGAAGGACAGGAGAAAATCCCCGCCCACAAATTCACCACGGTGAGCACGCGGGCCGCAGCTCCGCCCCCCGGCGAACGCCTGCGCCCGTTAGCGCCTTGCGCCCGTCGCCCATCTCCGTCTCAGTCGGGAGGGCCGAGGGGTCACCGTGCCAACTAAACGGCTGGTCTTACTGAGCCGTACACCCTGGCGTTGTCCAAACTGCAGCCGTTTCGTGAGTAGAGACAGTCCGCGCTCCCCGTTTCGCCCCATTCCGCTGGTCTGTGTGTCCGTCTTTTAGCAGGATATCACCAGAAGTTATGAATGGATTTACAGTACCAGTCAAAAGTTTGGACACACCTGCTTAAACCAGTTTTTTCATGATTAAAAATGCTTTAAACTGTATAAACTTGTCTATAAACACTTAATATTTCATTACATAATATCTGTACTTGTATAAGTTAAACTATGCAGTTGTTCCCTGCACTTGGAACGGTACTTCTCTCTAGGGTTCTCAACACACTTCTGTCTGGTTGTGGTTATACACTTTGTTGTACGTCGCTCTGGATAAGAGCATCTGCCAAATGCTTGCAATGTAATGTAATAAGCTGATAATCATAAGTGAATTGCATTCAGAAGTTTAATTTTTAAATGAAAATGGAAATCTTGTAAGCTCATTGGGAGGGGGGGGGGTATTTTGTTATTTAAATATCTTGGTACATACTGGTGTTCATAATGTTGTTATGAACATGGTGTTCTATCTTAACAGGTGCTCCAGGACCTGTAGAATTTTTCATATTTAAAAAACAATAAAGCCCACCCGCCATATTTCAAAATGCATGGGATTTATTCCTAGTTTCACAGTTTCACCCTTCTACCCTCCATTGGAAACGTATGGTACTGCGTGTGGTAAAAATGTTGTAGGAATATACCCCATGCATTGGTCATGACGCAAGGAAGAACGGGTTAACTTTTCACACCGGTCGCCCACAGTGGGGTGTGGCAGTGCTTTAGGCTGCTCACAAAAAGGCGTATCATTTACGAAGTTCGAATTTGAATTTACGGAACACTATAAAAATGTGCGTGCCTATTAGAAGGGGGGGTGCTGGAATACTCATTTCTGGCAACTGAACAAATATAGTGCCACTTGGTGTTGCAATAACTGACTAAAATGCTTAAGAGTGCCTGGAATGTAAATAGGCATATCTCACGCTCAGACTCAGTCATAAAAATGTGTCTCCTGACCTGAAGGGCATGGCAGAAGTACTTTTGGTAAATAGCCAGCATGTGGAACTGGCATATCTTGCATGACTGCATGATTTTGACGGAGGTACTGAATGTGCTCTACTGAGTGCCAGCTTTTAGTTATTATTGTACACTGCTGATGTCACTGCTTTTTGTTTTCTCACTGAAAAAATATATGTATCAGGCATAACTGCATCATATCATCTGTAACTTCCCAGAGAAGCTAATTGTAGATGTTTTCAAAATGGCAGCTGCCTGTTCTCAGAAGCTGGTTTGTGTGAGGCTCCTGTGTTCAGCTGTTGACAGTGAGTGGAGCAGCGCACTGTAGATGTTCAGTAGAACCTAAGAGGCATGAACTTCAGAATTACAGGATGACCAGTCAGCCCAATGGGGTTTGGAACTGGGAGGAGCACGTGCTTCCACGGCCAATAGAAATCGAGCTTGATGAGCGGTACGCTGAAGTCATATTTTCCTTTGGCAAGAAAATACCGTCAAAATGCTGTAAAATTATACAGCTGGGGCTGTTTTACTGGAGTACATTTTTGGAAATTCAACAGTGTTTGGTCTCAGAAAAGTAGGCGAATGGTTCAGAAAGCTCATGTACTGTAGAAGTTAAAAAAATGTGTGTTATTACATATTGATATCATAGCTAAGAAAGGAGATCCCAATTACTGGTGGTTCTTATTTATATTAAGGGTTGCAACATGAGAATAGCCTAGTTAACAATAGAAGACTAAGCAGATTCCAGTCAATGAAGGTTTAAAATTCTTAAAACTGGTGTATTTTGACATCACTTTCAAAGTTGTTGACCTTTCTAAAGACCTCATACTTTCTCCATACTTCAGGATTTCTGAGGTTCTGTCATAACTGCAGGTGATGTGTTTTCTCTCATTTTATTAGTACAATATGTGCCTGAGTTGCGTAAGGGTTACATTCCTGGGACCACCAAGGCAATCCATTTATGCAAACTCTGAAACAATGTCTAACTAAAGATATTTTTGCACTGAAGAAATTACGAGCCTTACAAAAACGCACTGCAATATTTACGGAGGACAACAAACTCAGACGATACAGTCGATAATAGTTCCTTGATGAACACAATACAATACAGGAAATAAAACAATGCATGTACCTTATATCTTTATCTTATTTTGAACAAACTATTACAGTTTGTTGGGAATTGCTTTGAGCGCGCTCACTCACAAGCTTAGGTTGCCTCACTGATGCTTTCTTGCATTGATATATAATTTTCTCAGACACAGTTTATATGAGTCCAGGTTTATGGAAGTTGACATTTAGAGAAGCCGTGGACTGTAGTGGCTCGTGGCAAAGCAGCGTGGGATAGCGCCTTGATCGCGGCTCGGCTGTCGTACGTGAACCCTCCTCCTGCTGTGGTGTTCCAGGCCCTGAAAGCCACCGGTCTGCGGACGGGGGACCCCCGGCTGAAGGAGTGCATGGACATGCTGAAGGTCACCCTCAAATCCACCTCCGACGGAGTGATGCTCGACCGACACCTCTTCAAAAAGTGAGTCAGTGGTTATTTAAATCAGTGAGTCAGTGGTTGCTTAAATCAGTGAGTCAGCGGTTGCTTAAATCAGTGTCTTTTTCAGCAGTCAGTGATGGAGGAGGTTCCTGAGAAAAGGTCACGGTGTTTGATTAAATTTCGATTGTGATGTGATGGTTTCGATTGTGTGTTTATTTTTGTTGTGATGTTGATCTTGTCAGACTTCCAGTAATTCTGTATTGATGCTGGCTTTGCCCACCTCGTGTTAAAGCATCCTGGAATAATTTTGTCTGAAGGCCAGAAAAGCGTGTATTTGTGTGTTTGTGTGTAGTTCTGTACAGGTGGGTGTAACTTCTGTCAATTTTCAGGGAAAGGCTCTTGTTTTAGTGCAGTGGCATCTTTGGCTTGTTGTTCACTTTCCCTGTGTGACTGGTTTTCTAACGCAGCCCTCACCCCGAGTGAGAACCGCGAAGCGTCACACAGGAACCATACGTGACGTGTGTACACACAACATGCACCAGCGTAAGCACACGCAAACATAAACACGCGTGCAAATTCAGGCACGAGCAGGCACACACATTCACACAACGTGCACGCGCACATTTGCAGGTTTGCGCTCCATTAAGGGTTCTTGTTCGCGCCTTGTTTATCAGAAGTTGCCCGGGAAGTTGTCCTGTATTTCACTTTCAAACTCTCTCTTTGGGAAACTTTTTCTTCCTTCTGCGTCGCTGATCGAGCTGCGCTGTTGCCACCACCACGACGCCTGGCCGTGGACAGGTCCGGCGGGCTCCCTGTTTTAGAAAGACGGCGGGTCGGTGGAGTGGCCAGCCGAGGCGACAGTCTCGTTGGCGGCAGCGCGAGATCGATAGCGGCTGTCGGCTGGCGCGAATGAATAACTGTTACATAATGAGTATTGTGCCTTATCGGACCTGTGTTTTGTAGTTGTTTCAGTGACCTTCGGTATGCGCTTATGGTACGTCGCACTGATGCTAATAATTACTGCCAGCGTGACGAGCGGACGGCTGTCCCGTGTCATCAAGACCGCGTGGCCGCTGGGACGTCGTACGGCTCCGTCGTCATCCTCCTAGCTCATCGCGTTTCCGTCCTCCGACACGCCGCCATTTTCCTCTGCTTGCCGCTGATGTTTTACGTGATGCGGGTGGTCGTGTGGAATTTGCTCTGATTGCCTGTGACTGGAGTTCAGAGCCCTGCTGAGTCCAGCGGTGCTTTCTACTGCTGTCAGAGACCGGCCCTTTCATATCTGCAATACCGTATATGGACCGTTTGAAGTCCGTATGCGGTATTGCGTCTCAGTGTGGCTCGTTTGTAATTGGGCACGAGTCATTCGGACGCAGCACTGTAATAAATAGGTCCTCTGGACTTCAGGTTAGTATGAATTGTGTGAATTCCACACACTGCAAGCAAAGGTGTGGATGATGTGGAATGGTGGAATGTTAGGTATGCAGTGGAGTTCCATTGCTTTAACGTGTTCACTCTGGAGGAATGAGTTTGGGAGATAAGCGTGTGTGTGACAGCCGTGTCAAAATAAAGGCCTAGTCTACCACTCGTCTGGTATTTCTTACTGTTTGCCTCCGAGGGCTGTGTAGTTTTACGGTCATATTTACTAAGGATTTCTGGGCTTTTACAGACGCCACATTGAAGGTGTGCACTGGAAAAACGAGAGAAATGCGGCATCCGTACAATTAGCGCATTTGGGTTAATGAGTATGTATTTTAGTTCTGACGTTGGACCACGACAATATGGAAAGAGAGAATGGAAATGTATGCATATGACCTGCTACAGCTTATTTGTCGTGACTGGTGGCCATTGGTGGCCTGAGGCTTGGTACCCAGGGAGGTCATGGAGAGGGCTTCAGATTTGGATATCAGGGACACTAGATAGTGTTGCAAACCATGTACATATAGTGTCCTTTTCGGGAGACATTAAGCATTTTAAATCGTTCAACATTTATTAAAGAAATGGAAAAATTCTATTCGTCTCGTTAGCATCTATGAAAGCCCCTCAAATCCATAAGTAATATTACCTGTGGGCAGGTTTTCCAGGTGCACACTCACCTTCCCCCCTCTCCCAGGTGTGTCCAGAGCAACATCGTGCTGCTGACCCAAGCGTTCCGCAAGAAGTTCGTCATCCCCGACTTCCAGACCTTCTGCTCCCACATCGACGAGCTGCACGACAGCGCCAAAAGGCTGTCCGGAGGGCAGGTGGGTGCACCCACAGGTCCTGTACAACAACCAGGTGGTCACCCCCTCGTTCCAGAGTTTAAGGAAATCCCAACACAGGTACTTTCAATCCGCCCGCTGATGTTAGATACGTAGTGGAGTTACGTTATCGTACGATCGTAAGGCTCTTCACTTCTGAGCGTTTCACCTTCGGCGGAGGAGAGACCGCGCCGTCGGTGATAAGACCCTGGAGCTGACCATCTGGATCATTTGTAGAATCTGTGGTGGAGACTCTCAGAGCAGGCTGTGTGGTCTCCTTGTTGTTTGATAGTTTCTTCTCTGGTAGGTCTTATGCTGGGATAGAAATACATGAGTAAGACAGGCGTATCGTCACGTAGAGACCATAGAGGAGCTCCACCAATCATGGAATACATTGTTAATGAAAGATGAATGAATACAAGAAATATCTACCAATCCCTGCTGGAGTTCTGTTTCTCCACCAATCACTGCTGGAGTTCTGTTTCTCCACCAATCACTGCTGGAGTTCTGTTTCTCATTACCAATGGACTGCATGATTGGCAGACCTCCTCTCCAGTTAAAAGGGCAGTTCCCCCCAAAATTAAATTAAAGTATGTTTCCGCTTATCCAGAGTACTAACTATCCATCCTGATAGTTTCACTGAAATTTGATGGAGTTTTCTAGATATATGATGCAGCTCACCCTGTTACAACAGACCTGTATGGGTCTGTAGCTTTTGTGGCCTCGAAGCACCAAAAATTTATAATCGAAATGTGTCTTTCTAAATATAATGCCATGGTTACTTACGAACATCAACAGAGCTTAATTTGTGCACCGTTTCATCGAAAACAACTTTCTACAAAGTAGGGCACACCAGTATTCTGGGTCAAGGGTGTGGAAACAATGTTTTAAAACAATATTGACACTGCGCCCCAGAATATTGGCGTGCTTTGGTTGAGACTTTGTGCAGATATGCACAGTTGGTTTACTCCTCAGAAAGTAGCTCTCGATAAAGCTGTGCACCAATTGAGCTCTGTGGATGTTTGTGAGTAACCGTTGCATTGTATTTGGAAACACACCAAACGTCAGCGAACTGGATGGACACTGGGTAAGTGGATACCTTAATTTTATTTTTTGGGGGAACTGCCCCTTTAATAAAAAGTAGCAACAGGTCTGTCCTATCCTCCTTTTATCATGTAAATGCTACTTTGACCGTCAGCATTTACAATGCAAAATGGTGTCCCCCGTAGGTTGCAGACTACATCCCCCAACTTGCCAAATTCAGCCCTGACCTGTGGGCGGTGTCTCTGTGCACGGTGGACGGACAGAGGTAAGCAGGAGCGCCCGACGGACCCGTGGTGTGTGTACGGGGCTAATCTTTAGCACGCCTTTGGTGCGCTATCGTAAAGATTAGCCGCTCTTCATTTAAAAACTAAGAGTCTTCTCCGGCCCTTGTTCTGGAACGAGCTTCCCACTGCAGTCAGAACAGCAGAAACCCCGCCCATATTGCCAAACTGAAGACTCGCCTGTCTCTTCAGATTGCACCATCTCTCCCCCGACCCCCTTTAGCTTAACCTTTCCTTTTCTCTTCCTTTGAATTTCACTTTGCGCAATCTTATAGTTACGGCTGTGCAAAGATTGGTTATCTGTCTATTGGTGACAGTTGCAATATAAACGGCTGTTAGTTGGGTTGATATTACCCTTATTGATCATTATCTTATTGACAGGCGTCTGTGCCTTCTCTGTGAAAATCACATTTTTGTATTCCTGAGATAAGAGTGCCTGTTAAGTGATTGTAACGGACTGTTCTTATGCAAAACGGTGACACAGTTAAACACGAAGCGTGTTAATGCTGCAGAGGTAATCCTGAGATAACACTCCGCCTCATAAAAAAAGGGGTAATCTGTGCGCCCTCGTTTTTAGGGTTTTACTCTGTAATAAATGCCTTCGGTTTACGAGGCTAGATTGTCCTGTTTCTAAGTCAGGAGTGGAATTTTTTATGGTTTGAGCAAATCCGGGAAAGCGTTTCCAAAGAGCCGCCTCAGTCCTATTTTGGTCCTTCCTTCGTCTAATCTGCTGGCTGGTTAATAATCTAGCTGCGTTTCGGAGGGAAATGTGCCGTTAATCCGCACAGGAACGCACCCGCCCCGAGGACCTTGGGAGAAGTCCGCCCGGCGATAGCCACCGGGGATGTTTGTATTCGCTCATGAGACTCCGCCCATCGATGAAGCCGTAATTAAACTGTGAAGCCTCCCTTCTCTTGCACCATATTCACTCATTAACAGCAGACTCCCATCACTCTTTGCTTCTTACACACACAAGTATGCTAACCTGCCTGGAACAAAAGATTTAACGCATCAGCTGTATTCATAAAGCACATTTCATCCATTTTTAATAACAAAACCCCAATAAGAACAATAGACAAGAGAGAAGGTAAATAGTGAAAAGAATAAAATCGGTGTATGTCGGTGCATTATCATCATGTGTTGAGGGTAAATGTAGCGGTTGGTCTCAGACCGGCCTAACCTCGCCTCTGTGAAAACCGTTTTCCCGCCACTGGTTTTGCTAGCCAGCTGTTTTGTGTTCAAGGATATTACGGTTGGCGGGAATGACGGTGTGGCCCCTCTTCTTCCTCTTCATCCTCGCAGGCACACCGTTGGCGACACCAAAGTCCCGTTCTGCCTGCAGTCGTGCGTGAAGCCACTGAAGTACGCCATCGCCGTGCACGACCACGGCACCGACTATGTGCACAAGTTCATCGGGAAGGAGCCCAGCGGCCTGCGCTTCAACAAGCTCTTCCTGGACGAGGACGGTGAGGATCAATCCCCCAACGGCCACTTCCTCTGGGGATTAATGGCACCAATCCAGACTCATGCGCACTTCCTGTGGGGATTAGTGCCACCAATCCCTACCGCTGCGCACCTCCTCTGGGGATTAGTGCCATCAATCCCCGACTCCAACGTGCTTCCTCTGGGGATTAGTGCCATTGATCCCGACCCCCGTCCGCTTCCTCTGGGGATTAGTGCCATCGATCCCGACTTCCACGTGCTTCCTCTGGTGATTAGTACCAGCAATCCCGACCACCGTGGGCTTCCTCTGGGGATTAGTGCCACCAATCCCTACCGTGGCGCACCTCCTCGCGGGATTAGTGCCATCAATCCCTGACTCCAGCGTGCTTCTTCTGGGGATTAGTGCCATCGATCCCGGCCCCCGTCCGCTTCCTCTGGGGATTAGTGCTACCGATCCCGACTCCCGCGCGCTTCTTCTGGGGATTAGTGCCATTAATTCCCACTCTCGCCCCCTAGAAAATGCTGTTGGTCACATTTGTGTGCAAAACTGCCCATCTGCATTGCCTCAGAATGCCGCCAGTGTGTCATAGCCTTAAGGGAAGCATTACGTATTCATGCCTTTTTCAGGGTTTTTTTTTGCCGCGTGTTATTTTCCAGGAGCAGGTAACAACTTTCTTTTTTTGCCCCTTGAACATCGCACCAAAGCACGCAAACGTGATTTGTCGATCCTGTGTGACGGCTCTCTCCGGCATACCGTGGAAGAAACTGTCCGCTGCTCGGTCGCTTTATTGCTGTAAGGGAGCCGGATGCGGCGGCTGTTTGACGTCATAAATTCAGACCAAGGCCTCACCGGCAGTCTGTTGCCATGGCAGCCGGATGAAATAGTAATGAGTTTGAAGCCGCTTCCATTCACAGCGCGTCTCGGGTGAAGGGAAGCTGGCCTTGCAGCAAACCTTTTGCGTCGCCGCTTGAAAGCGAATCGTTAATAAACAAGCCGTTTCAAAATCGTGAATGTAAACATCTAAATTAATGCCGAAATGGAATCCTGCTGTTTTGCTGTTCGGGAGTATAGACTCGTTTTTGAGCTCTTTAACTTTTATTATTATTTTTGAATGCAGAAGTGTTAACTCGAATGGCTTTGTTAATGTAATTGCACAGGCCTCGATTAAAAAGCCCAAAATTCTGGTGCCATTTTGTGACGCTTTCTTTTGTGAATCAGAAATTCCATCGTTTGGAATGCCGTTTATTCGATAAGGCTAGGTTATCTGGCTAGCAGGTCTGCTAGCTAGATAACCTAGCCTGGAAATCTGCATGTTTTTGTGGTTTTGGGGAAGATTAAGCCATCTGAGTAAGTTTTTTAAATGCTTCATGAATGGAGGTAATCAGGTGTAATCATTCCTTTGTGGTGCAGGTTCATTAATCTCCCATATAACTGCTCAGTGCTCCTCTCATCCCATATTAACAGCCGTTTACCAGAAGGGTTTCTGTCTCTAGCATTTTCTCACGCCATTACAAGAGCAGCAGGGAAGATTAGCGCATCAGGTGATGACAGACCTCAGAAGCTCTGTTTCAGCGTTTCTTCATAACTCACGCGGTCTTCGTTGAAGTGTGCATGTCCTACCCTCTGTGCCAAGAATGGCCTACAGAGTCTACGCAGTCCTAATTCCATATAAAAAGGGAAACGTTTTTAAAAAACGAGAATGAATTGTATGTTTACGAATGAAGAAATGTATGCCTTCTAACGCAGGTGTTTGTTTCTCCAGATAAGCCTCACAATCCCATGGTGAACGCCGGTGCGATCGTGTGCACCTCCCTCATAAAGGTAAACCACTTTCTCTCCAACCTAGGAGTCTTTCTGAGGATAGCTGTGGCAGTTGGGTGTGTGGGTGCGTGTGGGAAGCGGCGTCGCGTTCAAACCAGCTCAGACGAACGAGCTCAGACAAACGAGCGCAAACGAGCCCTCGTCCCCGGTTCCACGTTCTGCTGGCGCGTTCCGGAACTCTCCGCGAACGACCGCGAGTTCGCTCGTCCTGCGCCGTTGCGGCAAAGGCTGACCAAGCCAAATCTCCAGCCAAGTTTGTTGAGAGATTAAGGCTGTGAATGGTCAGGCTGAAAACGTTTCACTGTGACGCCCTGTACAGGGAGTGCACCCCAACCTGTGCAAGTGGGGGCATCTCGATTCGTGCTACAGTGAGCGCACCCCAGCCCGTGTAACAGACCCCTCAGTGCCAGTGCGAGTCAAGCCAGATCTCCGAGCCTATAAATCTTATCTGCCGGGACGCGGCCTTTCGTCCGCCACCCTGGATTGTTCCGGAAATAGAGACCGATCCCTGCTCTAGATTTCCCACGTCGCTGTGCGGGTCCGACTGCTGATATTTCTGTCAAAAACAAGGCAGAGGAAACGCTTGTGCAGTCATATGGCTCTATCACTCTTAGCCTTGTCCGCTGATAAGAAAAGGGATTGGAGTCAAAGCACAATGTATTTAATGGTGCAGCAGTATAGGTTCACAGCTTCTTCGTTGTACATGGTTGATGTGGGACGTTATTCAGTGAAATATTGCTTGGCAGTGATCTCTGAATGCACTCTGTAGACACTTCAGTGAAGTCCTTCCAGAGACACTGTTGTGATGTTGACTGTGCTAGGCAGTTGATTTCTCTCTCAGTGTTACCCTGCAGTATAAGCATCAGTGTATGCCACCACCACGCTCCACTCTGGACTAACTTTACTTTTGGCAAGTGCTGAAATTTTTTTTTAAGTCCAACTTCAAGTCCAAATCTTCATCTGCGAAAGCTTCAAAAATCATCGTTTTAGAGTTGGTCTTATTTTGTCCCGGTTAAAAATCACTGATCGGATCCAGTGATTCTCCTTGTCATTTTGGTGTGCGTGGTGGTTGCTGTGAGGGGCAGGGAGGAGATGGGTTACAGGTCAGATGGCAGGCGGTTTGGGTTGGACTCTTGAGTACGTGTACGAGTACAATGAGTACGTTGAAATAAAAATCACACCACTAGCAATACAAGCTAACAAAACTATGACAGAGGGCAACTCACAAGTGCAATTTTACACAAAACCTTGGTAACAAATCAAGTGGTTTGAGATTGGTTTAAGCAGCACCTACTGGATAATGGCTGGAAAGCACCTGGAAACTTGCCATCTGGGTTGTGCTGCGTTATTCAGTGAAAATATGTGACAGAGTGACAATACCATTCGCATTGAAGTGCATGAAATTGGAATGGAACACACAACATGCAGTGGATCTGGTTTCATGTATTTATGTCTCTGTGTTGACATTATGACATCATGACCCCCAAAAAGCATGTTCCTCTTTATGAATTAAACCAAATGCATGCATCAATGATATTGTGCAATTAGAACACCAGTCAGCACTTGCAGGGGACAGTGCTTTCACAAAATGGAGTTTAAAATAGAAAATTTTAAAATAGAGTAATGTCCCGGGCCTGCTCATTGGCTAATGCAGGTTGCTCTGAGTAATGTCCTGATCCTGCTCATTGGCTAAAGCGGGATGCACTGAGTAATGTCAGGGGCCTGCTCATTGGCTAATGCAGGTTGCTCTGAGTAATGTCCCGACCCTATCATTTGCTAAAGCAAGTTGCAATGAGTAATGTCCTAGGCCTGCTCATTGGCCAATGCAGGATGCACTGAGTAATGTCCCAGGCCTGCTCATTGGCTACTGCAGGATGCACTGAGTAATGTCCCAGGCCTGCTCATTGGCTAATGCGGGATGCACTGAGTATATGTGAATAGCCTTCATATACTGAGAGTCTGGATCCAGTCCCTTTTTGCCCTTTAATGATGGTTTCTCAGGTGTAATGTATTGTTTAGTGTTGGTTAGAGCTGTCCGTCATGTGCCCAGTTGCATAGCAACCTGAGAAAGCAAAGCATGCTGTCTTTTCTTCAATACCCAAGAGGCTTCAGGGACTGTGGAACTGTGTGATGTCTTTTTCCAGGTTTTCTCTGTGCTTTCTATCTTGTTACATATTTTACAGCATTAGGATCTATGGGATATTTTGACTACTTCAACAGTTCAATGACGTTGGTAATTTTTTCTTTCAACTTTTTTCCCCACATTGAACAAATTTGGATGCAAACTCAAGGACGTAGATCTCATTTTAACTTTGGGGGAGGGGCACCAAACAGTACATTTTCTTGATTTTTTTTTGGTGGGGGGACATTACATGACAGCACCACCCAGTACACCATGATAATTTTGGAGGGACCATTTTTGTTTTCCAAACATTTTGGGGGACAGATCCCCCCGTGACCTCGGGATCTGCGTCCATGTGCACACTAGCTTAGAGCCGTCCTGTTAACACCACACGCATAATTGACGTTTTTCCACAACTCGAGTGCGCTACTTTACGAAAGAGTAGCGAATGGCTTGGACCATGTACCAGCTTTAGAAAGGGTTTCTAAACTGCAACAAACAATTATTTATGTAGAATGGTTTGTGTTCACATTTTAAAATTTTCTTTTATTCTGTAATTTATGTATAAATATATAGTGTCCCTTGTGCCACTTATATGCATATTTGGCTGTGCTAGGAGGTAGGAGGTAATGGCTGTTGCTCCTCCCCTCCCCACTGACAGTGCACTACACGCTAATGGGTGTTGATGTGCAGAGTCGTCCTGATTAAATCTGTTCCCTTTAATCCGGGCGTCAGCTGGTCACCAGCCTACCTGCTGTAGTACACACACACACACACGCACATGCACACGCACACGTGCGCACATACACACAGACATGCACACACATGCAGGCACATACACTCACAAGCATGCACATATACACATATGCACACACAGTGCTGTGTCACACAATCAAAAAACACGTATAGGATTTGGTTATTTATTTATTTCTTTAATTCTCTTTGTTTACAGCTTCTTATTTTCTCTACGTTATTTTAATGAAAATGTAATCTGACTAAAATGTAATTGCTACTACAAATGTATCCGTACTTACATAGAATAACAGTTAAAGATAGCGCTAATGTCAAGATATTGTGAAAATGTCCTCATTTATACCCAAAATGGCTCAAAATCCATGGTTTCTCTTTGCTTTATTTTACCTTTTATTTCTTTGCCATTTGTGTTCCAAATATCCTGAATGCATTTTCTAGTAACCAGCATGACTTTCACATATTTTCATGTTTTCATTAATTATAGTTATATTTCACAAAAATATTATTAAACTCCTGAAATATATACATTCACGGGAGTTTAGTATTGCAGTCAATTGCAGTGAATGTTCTGTGCATTAGAATGATTGAAAATGTTTGTTTCTGCAATAATTTACTCATAACTGTATGTGTAATATTGTATCTTAGTTTGAATTTTAGCTTTAGTGATTTGAGCCAAGGCTGTGGAATTTATATAGATTTTCTGCTTGAGTACCCTTTATATCGATAAAGTGTTCATACTTATTTAAATTTTTTTGTCTTGCAGCAAGGGGCGAGTAATGCGGAGAAATTTGACTATGTGAGTTCCTTTTTTTCTGAGCTCATTTTTAGTAGTTCATTTAAATTAAGAATTGGTAACACTGTAGACACAATTCTTGCAGATATTCTTACATATTTTCCTTAAGGTCCTGAACGGAATTCTTCTTTCATATAATGGTATGTTTTAAGGTTAGCAACAAGCTTTGTTGAAAATTCCCAGGGAACTTTTCCCAGGTGTGTACTCATTCCATCTGGCATCTGAAGCGTTAAAGTATTCCAAATACAGAACTGAGCCACGTCCACTGTCTTATTGTGCTGATAAATTACATTATCTTCTTTGCTGTAAAACGAGCTGTGTTCATTTTTGATTATTTTGCCCCACAGGTCATGAACTTCCTAAATAAAATGGCAGGAAATGAATATGTGGGTTTCAGCAATGCTACGTGAGTACTGAATCACTGACACACTAAAATAATGCAGTTAGCAATGCTACGTGAGTACTGAATCAGTGACACACTAAAGTAATGCAGTTAGCAATGCTACGTGAGTACTGAATCACTGACAGACTAAAGTAATGCAGTTAGCAATGCTACGTGAGTACTGAATCACTGATACACTAAAGTAATGCAGTTAGCAATGCTACGTGAGTACTGAATCACTGACTCAGTGAAGTAATACAGTTAGCAATGCTATGTGAGTACTGAATCTCTGAAACACAGAAGTAATACGGTTAGCAGTACTATGTGAGTACTGAATCACTGACACACTGAATTAATACAGTTCGCAATGCTGTGTGAGTGTAGAATTACTGACACAAAGTCAAATCATATTGCAGTTGCTCTTTCTGATTTTCATTGCAAATTCCATATTATAACCCAGTAGTAGAAGAATTTGCTACAGTTGTAGGTAGTAACTGGTTACAGGCTAATTCAGGTTGTCATGGTGAATAATGTTGAAGGTGAAGGTAATTGTAAGAGCAGTAGCTGCTGCAGTAACTGTGGTATGGATGACTGCATCGGCATTTGGCGGTGAGGTGAGGGGTGTAGACACCGGTCTCTGTCCCCTCTGGCCTAGATTCCAGTCTGAGCGGGAGTCTGGCGACAGGAACTTCGCCATCGGCTACTACCTGAAGGAGAAGAAGGTCAGTGCTCTCTGGCTGTGTGTCTCTGTATTGTACGTTTTTCTGTTTCTCCCTCTTTCTTTCTTCCTCCCTTTCATTTTTGAGCTCTTCCTCTCCTTCCCTCTGATCACCTCTCTCTCGTCTAATTTACTGTGTAAATGTTCATAAAAGATCCACAATCATCAGTAAGCATACATGCCCTCATCATAGCCGTACAAGTTCATTGGAAATGAATTCTCAGTTAGAGCCTCTGTTTTAGTTTGAGCAGATCACTGCATCATCTGGCTTTTACCTTCATAGTTTCTGTCTGTCGGATGTTCCTGACACTAGCACACTGTGAACTAGATCCAATGTAAAAAAAAGTGCAAAGATAGGAATGCTATCCGGAACAATTTAATGACTCATTCAGGAAGTAGTGAGGCAATTCAACTGGCCGCAAAACCATTCTCAAATAGTTAGCAAGTTTAGGAATGCAGCCATATTTTTGGGCGAGAAACGTGACGCTTTAGCCATCAGGTCGGCCTTCATAAGATCTCCTTTCAGCCAGGGACACGCTGTTTCCTCATCTCTGCTGGGTTTGTTTACATTTGGAGACATTTGAAGGGCCTTGACGCACTTTCTTTAAAAAGGAGAAATGGGTTATTTGACCCCATCTAGTGTCCACAAGGGAGAACTGCAATCCCAGCCTAAAGTATGACAACCACCTTACCATTCGCTCTGGATTGAAACTGGAGGGGATGCCAGGTTCTGTCACAACCCGTGTTTCTGGGCGTGGTGTTGGTAAATGGTAAATGGACTGCATTTATATAGCGCTTTTTATCCAAAGCGCTTTACAATTGATGCCTCTCATTCACCAGAGCAGTTGGGGTTAGGTGTCTTGCTCAAGGACACTAAAAATAAAAGCAGCTATGGTAAATGGTGTTGGATTGTAGTGTGACAGCAAACTGGCTATCGTAGCATCTGAAATGTCAGGTGATGAGACTTGCATCAGACAAGCAACGAATAATGCATTCATATAACTTACGTAACTTTGCAATGTATTATATCAATGCATTAGCTGCACAGATTGCTAGTGATGTGACTTGTCTTATGCGGACCAGCTGTACACAGGCGGTGTTCTTCAACATGTGGACTGACGTTAGCCATGACCAGTTGTTTCCCCACGACTTTTATCATTAATCTTTTGGGATTAAATAATTGTGCAGAAATAAAAATGACTAAAAAAGAACCATCGAGCCACAGATGCGGTTGTCGGATGACCCGCATATGGACCTCTTCAACATTTCCTGGAACAAACTGGATCTCAATTTATAGAATTGGACCATTTTGAAAGAATTATTTTGATTAAAGTAACATGGTTATTGGAACTGTCAAAATGTTTGTCTCCATACAGTGAATTAGCCAAACAATTCTTGTAATGACAAGTGATGTTAATGCAGCGTTGAGCCCTGTCCCCCCTGCCGCAGATGCTTTTAGAGTGGTAGACCTTCAGAGTCGCACCCCACTGGCCCCCTTCGTTTATATTTAGCTGTTACGTTGGCAGTAGAAATGCCACTCTGTCCGCTGCATACGAAACACAGCGAAGCTGTTCTCTCTGTAGCCTTGTATGCTTTGTGTTTGGGGGTTGAACCTTGTGTTTGTGTATTCTGTTTGTGTTTGGGTGTTTTGCTTTATGTTTGGATATTTAGCTTCATGTTTGTATTTTTTATTTTTATATTTTGATGTTTAGCTTTATATTTGGATGTTTAGCTTTATGTTTAGATGTTTTGCTTTGTGTTTGGGTGTTGAACCTTGTGTTTGTGTGTTCTGTTTGAGTTTGGATGTTTTGTTTTGTGTTTCCTTGTTAATCCTTGTGTTGTGGCGTTTAGCCTTGTATTTGTTGTTTTGCTTTGTGTTTGGGTGTTCAGCTGCTTAGTAACTGATTGTGGATGCCACAAGTTCCTCTTTGTTCTCATGACATGGTTAGCATTCTTGGCTGTGTCTGGGAAGAATGACTGTGTTTGTGAAGCATGTTTGTTTCTCTGAAAAGATCTAATGAGTCTCTCTTGTGTTTCCCTGTGTAGTGTTTCCCCGAGGGCACGGACATGACCTCCATTCTAGACTTCTACTTCCAGGTGAGTCGGGGTCAAAGGGCGTGGTCATTAGCAGCATCTGTTCATGCCTTCATAGCAGAGCACTGTGCGGGGAACTCACTCTGGCACCGGCACCATGTTATTTCATAGCCAGCTGACTGGCATCACATGGGGGAGTGCGGAGAGGATGTTGATGATGTCACCAGTCTTGACAGCTCACTCGCACTTTCAGGATTTCACTGCCAGTGCTGTGATTGGTGGTCTTTCCAAGTTTTTTTTTCTGAGGCACTGGGCAGCACATTAAATGCAGAAGTCCAGGCCTGTTTTCTCCTGAATTTCTACAGATGTAAACATGCCTGTGACGTTCCATATTTGTCAGTGGCTGCATTCGGTACTTCTTAACGATCAATGTGATTTAATGAGTTGAGCGCATTGGTCCTGGTTTAATCAAGTTTGGTTGCATTCAATAATGGCTGTATCATGTTTGGCTGTGGTATAAACCCATAACTGCCCCGCCCCTGTGCATCTGCTCCACCCCCCCCTGCAGCTCTGCTCCATCGAGGTGACGTGCGAGAGCGCCAGTGTCATGGCGGCCACCCTGGCCAACGGCGGCTTCTGTCCAATCACGGGCGAGCGCGTGCTGAGCCCGGAGGCGGTGAGGGACACGCTCAGCCTCATGCACTCCTGTGGCATGTACGACTTCTCCGGACAGTTCGCCTTCCATGTGAGTCCCACCCGAGTTCACCCCCCCCCCCGCCCCCAGAGCTGTGCCAGGGCACTGTAAACTATACTGTGTGGTGTATCACACTATGAATGAGGTCTGTAGGAACTGTGAAGTACAAAAAAACTTGTTTTCCACCCAGTCAGTTGTATATTACTGGCTAATTGACAGACCAAACAGGTAAGTAAGGTAAGTAAGACAGCTGGAAGGTCAAATACCTATTATGATAGCTGGGAGATGAAAATGAACCCGGAAATTATAGCTGAGGTAGCAGATCCATGTGCATAACAGGAGGGTTAACCAAAATTGTTTTGTATCAAGCTGTATAAATAACAGCTGGATATAAAGCAATTCATAAAAAAGGTGTGTCACTCTGGATAAGAGAGACTGCTAATGCCTGTAATGTAATGTTATGTGGTGTAGTGTAATCTAATGTAATGTTATGTAATGTAGTGTAATGTTATGTGGTGTAGTGCATTGTAATGTAGTTTAATGTAATGTTATGAAGTGCAATGTAATGGGATGTAATGTGATCTTTGGTCTGTACGGCAGGTGGGTCTGCCGGCGAAGTCGGGCGTGGCCGGGGGCATCCTGCTGGTGGTGCCCAATGTGATGGGCATCATGTGCTGGTCCCCTCCACTGGACAAGCTGGGGAACAGCGTGAGAGGCATCCAGTTCTGCACGGTACGTCACAGTGCACGCACACGCATACACACACACATACACCCACACGCATGTACACACGCGCACACACACGCACACGCATACACACACACTCATACACCCACACGCATGTACACACGCGTACGCACACGCATACACACACACTCATACACCCACACGCATGTACACACGCGCACACACACACACACACATGCACACACACACACGCATGCACACACACACACGCATGTACACACATACGCACACACGCACACATACGCACACACGCACGCACACATACACACACACACACTCACGCACGACCATACTCACATAAATACATGCGCACATATACATGCGTGCACATACGTACGCATACACACACGCACACACATACACACACACGCATACACACACACACACACACACGCATGTACACACATACACACATGCATGCGCACACACATACACCTTATGTGTGCGTGCAGGTATATACATACACATATACACACACACACACACAAACCTACACACACCTCACATGTGGGCAAACATATACACACACACGCATACAGGCAAAAGCGCATAAACAGATACACAAAAACTCATACGTACACACAAATGCACACACACGAACGCTTGCCGTACGCACACGCAGGACCACCCCTGACTGCTCATACGCTGGGTCTCTCACCGATCGCTGAACAGCGCTGGATCAGCCTGTATTCTGCATACACTGGATACATCATCCACGCCCCTAACCCAAACCCTAGCCCGAGCCCTAACCTTCAGCTCCTTCACCTCTCTCTCTCTCTGTCTTCACCAATCTCAACACCGTCTGCCCCGGAGCCACAGACAGCTAATTCTGCTCACCGTGCCTGTCAAATCCATCCATCCATCCATCCATCCATCCATTATCTATACCTGCTTATCCTGGGCGGGGTCGCGGGGGGGGGGGGGTGGGGGGGGGGGGGGTGTGCTGGAGTCTATCCCAGCGTGCATTGGGTGAGAGGCAGGAATGTTCCTGTCAAATAAAGAAAAATAAATAAATAAAAAATAAAGATGCAGAAGAGGGCCGCTCCTTTCGTTTCGGTGCCCAGGCCTCGTGATAAACACCCCGTGCGCATCGAATAAATCTCAGTTTACAAAATGGCTTCCGTGGGCTTCCAGCCCTGCCCGCGTGCGTGTGAAGGGTCAAGCTTGCGTCTTCTGAAGCTGGTTCATCATTAGACCTGCGACAGGGGGCGGGGCCTATCTGCCAGGGGTAACGAGGTGCAGCTGTGCTGCTCGGTGTGTTTTGATTGACACTCAGTGAGGTTTTTTCCCCCACATCTAACGCACTGTTCATTCCTGCCCTGCCCCTGTTAAACTTCACATAATTCTCTCTAGCAGTATGAAGTTATGTACTTGTTTTTTTAGTCAACTGTGTTTTGTTCTTTAACTCTGGATTGATTGATTCATTGGTTGAGTTTTTATGATAAATTTACGTGCAATACTATCCGGATATGGCGATAAGCCACGTGACTTATTTCCATTGCGGTCCTGAAGACTTGGCTGGGAGGCCCACAGGAAAAGTGTGTGGGGTGTAATCTGCTCATCACACGTTATATAATCAACACATTTTCAGCACACTTACAACATCACAAACTGTCCTAAAATAGGAAATGCACTAATATTTTACTCAGGAGCTTATTCTTCATTAAAGAAGCTCTTTAAAGAAGCTTTGACTTGCCATGGCATAAGCGTGTAAGACAACATAAGCATGTAACATGACAGAAGCATGTAAGATAACATAAGCATGTAACATGACAGAAGCGTGTAAGACAACATAAGCATGTAACATGACAGAAGCGTGTAAGACAACATAAGCATGTAACATGACAGAAGCATGTAACATGACAGAAGCGTGTAAGATAACATGTAACATGACAGAAGCATGTAACATGACAGAAGCGTGTAAGATAACATAAGCATGTAACATGACAGAAGCATGTAATATGACAGAAGCATGTAATATGACAGAAGCGTGTAGCATGACATCTGTAAGCAGGCCAACAGGGTTTTCAAGCTCCTTTTAAATCCTTGAACATCCTCAAATTTAGAAATATAAAATAGAAGACTTCAATATTTTTGAAAATGGAACGTGTGTAGGATATTTTGATGACCTTGAAAATCTTCATGCCCCTGGTTTTATATAAATTATAACACTAGAAACCGATCTTAGACCACGATCCGAATCCTACAAAACTGGCTGGTGTACAGAGTAGGGTTGGAAGACCTAATCCTGGGATGCCATTTGTTTTTGTGATTACGTGGCCGTTTTTATTTTGCTCTATTGATGGTCAAAAGTACTTGTGATAGGAATCAACCGTATGCCTGAATTTGGCAGGGTGAGCCCAGAAAGGGCTGCATTTGGCAGACCTAGCCCAGACATGGCTGAATTTGGCAGAATGAGTGCTGAAAGGGCTGAATTTCGTAGAGTGAGACCAGAAATGACTGATTTCGGTGCAGTGACAGCAGGAAAGGGCTGAATTTGGCAGAGTGACAGCAGGAAAGGGCTGCATTTGGCAGAGTGAGATCAGGAAGGGCTGAATTTGGCAGAGTGACAGCAGGAATGGCTGCATTTGGCAGAGTGACAGCAAGAAGGGCTGACTTTGGCAGAGTGACAGCAGGAAGGGCTGAATTTGGCAGAGTGACAGCAGGAAGGGCTGAATTTGGCAGAGTGACAGCAGGAAAGGGCTGAATTTGGCAGAGTGAGATCAGGAAAGGGCTGAATAAGGGCTAACCGACTGTAACTGCATTCCAGGACCTGGTGTCGCTGTTCAACTTCCACAACTACGACAACCTGAGGCACTTTGCCAAGAAGCTGGACCCGCGCAGGGAGGGAGGAGACCAGCGGGTGAGTACTAAACCCCCCCCCCCCCCGCTCCCCAGGGCTGGCCCCGGGATCGCCTCAGCACCCCTACACCCACACTCGCAGTGTACCCTGGACCTGTGCATTCACAGATGGGGTAGAACGCTGGGGCAGACCTGCATAAGTCACAGATCCTCCAAACAGTGCTCTGGAGCAAGGCTCGTATCAGCAGAGTGAAGTTCCCCTTGTAACGGGAACCATGTTCACCTTCGCTCACCGTTGTTAATACGTCCTCTTAGTGGAGCGCTCTGGAAAGACAGACCTGGCCCCTAGAGTTGCACTGTGTCACTGCAGTGCCAGTTACTGCCAGTCTACGCTGGCAGGATTTGTCTTCTCGGTGCACCGTGCCAAATATACTGCAGGGTGCTTTTCTGCGTCTCTGCCTGGGTTGTGCTGTGATTGGCTAAATGAACTGGTGGATCTTCAGGAGACATGAGCCGCGTTTCCACCACAGGAACTTTCTCCAGGAACTAGGAACCTTTTGAGGAACTCAGTGCGTTTCCACCGCAGGGACCAGGGTCTAAAAGTTCCGGGACTTTATTTTACCCCAAAAAAAGTCCCTGGTCGGGGGGTAGTACTTTCCAAAAGTACCGGAACTTTAGGGGTGGGGCGCAAGCGCTGAATATTTCTGATTGGTCGACTACTCGTAGTATTTTATTTCAACCGCCATTTTTAAAAGTCTGCAGCCGCAAACCGATTTATTTTCGTAATAATAACTTGAATTAAATCGATAAAAATCAATAAATACAAAAGTAACCATATATAGTCATTGTTGGTAACCCGTTGTATATAAGTGGAATAAACCCCTCCAGGCTGTCCCGGCTGTTAGAAAATAATGTAGGCTACTTCGGTGGTAGTATGGGGTTACAGAAGAAATCATAGGACAGATGGACCTAATTTGCCTAATCTTCGCGGGACTGTAGACCGCGGTGGAAATGCAGGCAACAATGGGCTGAATTAACCTTTTAGTTCCTTGAAAAGTAGTTCCTGGGACTAAAAGTTCTGGGTACTTTGGTGGAAACGTGGCTTTAGGGTCCTTGAAAAGTAGTTCCTGGGACTAAAAGTTCCGGGTACTTTGGGTGGAAATGAGGCTATGGCTGCATTCAGCAAGCTCTGTCATGACCAACCAATCATAACCATTCCTGACTGTCACATGACTGACAGCTTTCCCAAACCTAGACAAGTCATACAGTGTGGAGTGCAAAAGCTTGCTGAAAGAAGTGGCATCTCTCTTGAGGAATAGTAGGCTTCTCTGGTGCTACTGTACTTCAAAAAATGTGTGTGCGTGTGTGTGTAGGTGTGTGTGTGCGCGTGCATGCGTGCGTGTGTGTGTGTGTCTGTGTGCAGGTGTGTGTATGTGTGTGTCTGTACAGATGTGCTCTGGCTTCTCTTTCAGCGTTTAATTTAGAATTTTCATGTAGATCTATTTATCGGGCCGGATTTGATATCGATGGTGTTGACTCAGAACAAAGAAGCAGGATAGCTGATGTAACCACTCCGCCGAGTAGCAATAGCCTATTTTAATAATGGACTCCTTTTAGCCTCATTCAAATGAAGTTTGTCCCTTCCCTCACACTGTACACAGTAAAATTTCCAGTGTAAATTCAATTCTTAACAGATAACATTTGGTCCCAGTTATTAAGAGTTGAAAGAGTTATTAAGAGTTGAATTAACACTGGACATTTTACTGTGTGTGTACACATGCAGCACTATTATACACACTGTTAGCATATATACTGCCAGCTGCAGCAATTAAACCTTCATTTTATGTTTAAACAAAATCTGGTCATACCACGTACCTAGTTTAAATTACATATTGCGCATTAATAACACCTACAGTGTGCGTTTACTCAAGTACAGCTCCATCCTTATTGAATGTGGCCCCACAAAGTGTTTTTTTTGTTTTTTTTTCACTGGAGAAGTTAAATGCATGTCCTGTTCACGGACACAGCTGGTCTTCTGCAAAGGCGAAAATAAAAAAATAAACAAACTAACAGGTTATCCGTGTTGCTCAAACAGCAGCACATCGCACCGATGGATTACGAGAGCCTCCAGCAGGAGCTGGCTCTCAAAGACTCGCTGTGGAAAAGAGTCTGCCCCACAGAGTCCAACGAGGACAGCTCCACCACTGTAGTCTATAGGATGGAGAGTGTCGCCGACAAAAACTAAAGGATCTGCTGTCGTACCACGTTGGGGGGGTCAAGGGGGTGCTCCTCTCTGCCCCCGGTACACTTTATTTATGGATTATCCAGAAAAGTATTTATTTTCATTTGGTCTGGTGGGTTGTAAAGGTCACTGTGTGTAATTCTCTGAACTACTGTATTTTATTTAATTACTTTATTGTATTGTTATTTTGTTTCAATGTACGTATGAAATTTTCTCCTGGATGACACAACATGGATGGTTCTGCTTCCAGTCTTTGTTTTCTTTTCAACACTTTGTCATTAAAACCAAAGCAAGCGAGGAAGAGCGCTTTATGTGCTTAAACAGGCATTTTAAAGTGCAGCAGTGTTACGGACTTGAATCTCTTATGCATAGCGTGGAACACACAGTCCACTTTACATTATTATTCACATACCAATGAGGTTTTAAATAGCAGGACATCGCTGAGGGGTTCTGAAATGCTGTCGAGATAAAAGTTCCCGTGGTAACATCCGCGTCCTTCATTTGTCTATTCAAATCAGTATTCTATATTCTGTCTATCTAACTGAAATTTTTCACGGGTCTTGGTTAAAGGCCTGCTTGGTAAAAGGGCCTTACGGTTTCCCCCGCAGCAGGAAAATACGGCTCTAACAACAGCGCGGTGTGGCTACTTGGATAATGGCTCGGATACTATTCTTACTCACGGGCGCGGCACGACGGAACCGCGGGAAAGCTCAACAGCGAGTCAGAAGCCCAAAGGGAATCGGCTGTCCGTAAATTTTCCTTTAGCCACTAGCAAAGCTGCTCCCTTCCTGTTTATCTTCCTCCATTGGAAGGGGCAGTCGCTACGACGCGAGGCCTTAGACGCTAGTCTGCAGTGCATAGAAGCTGTGTTAGCATTAGATGCGTTAGCGAGGTGAATTTCAGTCCGTGTTAGAAATCTTCTTCTCCTGAAGCTGTTTGCCTTCTCTCCCGATGTATTCTTGGGACTGGAGGATTTTTGAACCTTGAGGCCTTCGATGCTGTGCTGCTTTACATAGGAACTATTTTTGCGATAGATTGATATATTGATGTCAGATCACGCTGGATGAAGTTGTAAGCCATTGTCTGTCTTAGCGGTGTGGGAGTATTAACAGGTCAACATATTGCATCGAATGTATTCATTATATACTTACAGCTGTTGGTATTGTGCAGTCTTGCAACAGGCTTTTATCTTTGGGAATATGTTCACTTTTATGATTGTATGAAAAAATGCTTTCAGATTTACTGAAAGTACAGAAGTATTTGCCCATCACGTGGTACTTTGCATTCAGAAGCTTACCTCAGTGGATTTAATTGGGAAGTGGCGATCAGTCCGTAATAATTTACATATGACCCCTTAAGTCAGAAGTACATGATTATATAGTGTTTATTAATTTTTAAAAGGCTTTAACATTATGAACATTTTAATTTTATAATAAAGTAACTTTATAAACTTTGCTTTAAACTTGGAGGTTTTTGAACCTCTGAGAGTCACCAAATTGTTATCATAACATGGCGGTTATCCATAAGAGATGGTTTTTGAATGCAGTACCAGTATTTGTGTGGAAGTATTTCTCAAAGCGTATGTAACATGTTTCTTCATAGGAGTTCTGTTATTCTCATTTTCAGTCTCTGATATTTTTTCCCTTTAAACATGCATGTTTTTGTATGATTAAATAAATTATTTAGAACTCTTCCTTTAAGTTGGTTATGTTTTCCATTGTATGTTTGGTTTTTGTGATCTCTGTAATTTGGGTTGAACCCTAACAGCTCCACCCTTTTAAATTCGCGGAGCAGTTTTTCAGAAACATCAAACGGAAAAAGGTCTGAAGGCTTACCTGTGAATGTATTGGTTGGAAATGCACCATTTACAGCTTAATGCTGTGTATATGAAGGGCTCAGTCGAGTGGAGGCAGACTCAGAAATCAGTCATATGACCTGACGATGTAAAACAGGTTGCGTTTGAATGGATTGCCTTTTTGGAACTAAGTTTTAGCAGAAAATGAACTGTGCCATCTTGTATTGTAACTGCAGACGAGAAGCCTGTAACTCGTTTTGTGCTGCCTTGTTAAACCCAGTTTCATTTCAATAAAGACCGTTAAGGACTCTGTCTGTGTAACTGAAGCCATTCTCAAGTTTCTAATGCTACGTCGCGTTCTCGGCCTAAATGGCACCCGTTCTGACAGCAGATGTTTTTCTGGCTCCGCTGCTCAGAAAACAGCTGCGGCGGGTGGAAGGGAAGATGGAATTTGAGCGCGCGTGACGTATATTTGACGCGCGTTTCAGAATGGCCGTAGAGCCTGGAAGGTGTGAATGTGGGTGGTCTTTGAGACGTCTGCGCTGTGGCGTTTCAGCATCCTGTGTAATCTCACTGCCAGTAGCCTCTCTGATGCATTTTGTTCATGTTGATCTAACAAAAATAAAAAAATTATGGAATGAATTTCCACATAATTAAATGGCTTTCTTTAAGGATTAAGCAATTTTGTTGGTCCAACTTGATTTAATGAGGTTGGTTCAACTTAATTTACTGGGGTTGGTTCAACATAATTTGTTATGGTTGGTTCAACTAAATTTACTAAGGTTGGTTCAACTTAATTTCTTGAGGTGGTTCAAATTTATTTACTGGGGTTGGATCAACTTAATTTACTAGGTTTATTCAACTTAATTTACTTGGGTTGGTTCAACTTAATTTACTGGGGTTGGTTCAACTTAATTTACTGGTGTTCAACTTAATTTACTGGGATTGGAACAACTTAATTTACTATGGTTGGTTCAACTTAATTTACTAAGGTTGGTTCAACGTAATATGCTTGGGTTGGTTAACTTAATTTACTGGGGTTGGCTCAACATTATTTTTACAGTTGGTCCAACTTGATTTAATAAGGTTGGTTCAACTCAATGTACTGGAGTTGGTTCAACTTAATTTGCTAAGGTTGGTTCAACTTAATTTGCTAAATTTGTTCAACTTACTTTACTGGGGTTGTTTCATCTTAATTTACTGGTATTGGTTCAACAAAAAAAACCCAGATCAGCGATCAGATCCTGTCACCACGACGTTGTTCAGTGCGTCGTGACTGTGCCCAGATATCCAAATCTGGGGCTCGCCCCACATGACGGCACGCGCTTGCCGTTAGCTTCGCTCTGCGGCTGCGAACGTCCTTGATCGTTGCTCTGTTATGCTGGTGCAGCTGTTGCTCGCTGTTTCTCTCCACTCTCTTCTGTATAGGGAAGAACCATATGGGACCTGAAAAAACCGTCATCTCGCTGGTGTGTGAAAACAGTGCCGTGCTAATATATAATCTTGACAAAAACATGTTTTCAATGTATAAAAATGGCAAGTTACTCACGCCTACAAAGAACTGTCTATAATGCATTAATTAAAACTTGCTAAATATAGACTAGGCGCTCAGTATTGATACCAGAATGAGGCAAAGGTACAACAAACAACATTGGCTGTCTTAACTCATACAAAACTCTATTCCAAAACAATGTCACCAAGTTTTTCCTATAGTATTTCCTGTAACTTTGTCCTGTGTAAACGCCAAGTTGAGATGCTGATATAACTGATGCAATTGAGAACAAGACATCACTCAGATTCAATTACACAGGTTTGATTCGTGTTCAGAAAATAATGTAATATTTTGATTATTTTAATGTAAAAAGTAATTACATGATTATGCAGTGTGGATTACTACTGTATCTGTTAGTCTCACATTTTAACAGAACTGATCAGTTGTCGGTAGAGTCTATACTTTTAACAGAATTACTGTCTGCTTGCTGTGTACTATACAAGTGTTATCATGCTACACCTGATATAGACCCTGTTTTGCCTCAAAATGACTATGTTGGAATTTCTCTAGGCTTAAAAACAGCCTTGTATGTGCAGGTTGAATTATTTTGAGCATTTTGTTTTTATTCTGTTGCCTATTCATGAACTTCTGATGCTAAAGGAATGACACCACATTTACTAGGAAATGAGCCCCCCCAAGTACAATTTTGAATTGTGTTTTTAAGCAGTGATTTCCACTTTAATGTATGTATGTTTTTGATTGGCCCAGACAGATTTTGTGTGAGGTAAAGGTTATTTTAGAAACCGTGGTTTCTGACAACCTGCTGGCTTTACATTGGTGGGACTGGCGTATTCACAAGTATGTGGTTTAAAGAACAAAAAAAACACTCAAATCAACTCCAAACCAGCATGTGTGGTCATGATATGTCTCCAGAGGTTGCATATTACTTGATTATTTTCCAAGAAAATTACATTTAGTCTATTTAGTATGGTTCATACAACCTGGGACTTCTGGACTCAGGGATAGAAGTAGTGGTACAATATAAAAATGGGCATTTGTGGGTGTCTCGTGTGGCGTAGCCCATATGCTCATTGCGAGCTGCGACGTTGGCGGTTCGAGTCCGACCGCCAACCTTTGTCGCATGTCTCTCCCTCTCTCTCCTCCTAGCTCTTCCTGTCTCTCTACACTGATCTGTCAAATAAATCTGAAAAAGCCCAAAAAAATAAATGGGCATTAATGTTTGCAATTGTGAATATGCTTTTAAATGAATGTTCTCAAATGTGCAACCTCTGGACACAACATCAATTAAATCTCTGTATCTCATCAGCCTTATGTTACCATAAAAACAGAGGTATAGATAGGGAGGTGGCAAATAGTGCTACTAAGTTTCATGTTGCCCCCTAGTGGCCGTCTAATTACATGACAACCACACTGCTGAAAGCAGTGGCTCATGGTGGAGTGATGTGTTGTTAAGAATTTATTACATTTTTTAACTTCTGTCTTTTTCATATGGAGGAGGGGGGAGGGGAACAACCTGGAGCTCTGGTGAATCTATATGCTCCCTCGAAAAGCCCGGCAGAACTTTAAAAAAGCAAATCACTCTTAATTTATCCATGGAGACCATTCTCGATGCCACCTTGTTTTCCATACAACCCAAAGTTATACTTTCAGAGGGGTCCTGTAGGATATGTCTGAGACCTTTGCTGGAAAAGCCACTGTTCCAGTGCAGTTGCCAGTGTGTAAAGAGCCCCTGATTTACTGAGGCTATGAGGTGAGACCTGGTGCCTGTTTTACGAAGTAGGATTACTGAGTTAGCCGGATAACTGCACTGAGTAAAACCCGGAAACTCTCCCAAATCTGGAACATGGACTGAAGTAATGAGAGCCGATCCGGGTTTTAATCAGTGCAGTTATCCAGCTGTAACTTGGTAACCCTACTTAGGGAAACAGGCTCCTGATAGTGAAGCCATAGCCGTCCCTTAGCCGGCCTGTCTGATAACAGCATGGCTTTGTACTGGGAATTTGGCTTTGTACAGCCATTTTACAAACTGCTCTTGTGTCTCCCTGCAGGTGAAGTCTGTGATCAACCTCCTGTTTGCTGCCTATACAGGAGACGTGTCTGCGCTGCGCAGGTAAGGAGCGCTTTATAATGCACAGCTCCACGCACTCGCAGGTAAGGAGCGCTTTATAATGCACAGCTCCACGCACACACACGCACACACACGCTAAGAATCACACATACACACAGACACACACACACACAGACACTGAGATACACCGACAAACACACAGACACCTACACATACTCATACACACACAGACTCATACACATATGAACACACACACAACACACACACACACACTGACGAACAGACACATATACATACTGACACACGCACGCATACACACATGTACACGTGCGCATGTACAAGCTAGCCAGTAACCTCTAAAGACCAGTTACTTCCAGGATCACTGAAAGACCTGGACATTTGGCCTTTAAAGGAGTAACATGGTGGTTGAACGTGACACTTCCCAGTTGTCTTTAGGCAACAACAAAACAAATGTGCATAACTTTTTAATTATTAAGTTATTTCAATGTACTTTAAAACGTATTTTTCTAAGCCTAAATTTCCCACTATAAAAGTTCACCCAAACCGTCTGGGCGTGGTAATGAGAACTGTCAGTTAGCTATGATTGACAGACCGTACCCCGTTACCATAGCTACCCCCATGATAAGCGCCATGATTTTGGGAGACTTTTCACAAGCTAGCTAGCTTAGTAGTATATCAAGTATCGATAGATAGCTAAGGTAAGGACCTTGAATTATATCCAATTATAATTTTTGCTATCTAGCTAGCCAAGTTAAGATAAAAGCACAGCTATAACGTCCTCATAAAAGCAAACTAGCTAGCTAACGTTATCGATAACATTGCCTTATGAAAGCAA
This sequence comes from Anguilla rostrata, assembly GCF_018555375.3. NCBI lineage: Eukaryota > Metazoa > Chordata > Actinopteri > Anguilliformes > Anguillidae > Anguilla > Anguilla rostrata. The sequence goes on from NC_057947.1 coordinate 10,622,254, forward strand.
ACAAAATTTAAGTGAACTTAACGTTAGTCAAATATTTGCATTGTCTTGCCCGTAAGCCAGCGGCGCAAACTATGGGTCTCGAGTTATCCATGGGTTTACGGGGCGTGGAAAGGGGAGTGGTTACTGTGTTCGTGACGCATCCAGTTGACAACTTTCTCAACCGGTTGAAAATAGGACGATAAATTTAAAACGCATATTTCTCCAAAAATACAGAAGGGACATATTTAATACTTCACTCATTGTGTTTCTTCAATGCCTCTTGTGCAAATAGCACATAAAACCGAGAAAGTGTGAAAATCACCATGGTACTCCTTTAAAAGATATCAGTGTGTGGGAGGAGGCCCTTTTGGGAGCTGCTAACGGCTAACCTCAGGCCCTTTGTGTGCTCTGCAGGTTTGCACTGTCCTCCATGGACATGGAGCAGAGGGACTACGACTCCAGGACCGCGCTCCACGTGGCTGCAGCGGAAGGTACCAGGCTGGGTTAGAGAGGCCACGTGGTGGGAATACTGGGCTGGGTTAGAGAGGCCACATGGTGGGGATACTGGGCTGGGTTAGAGAGGCCACATGGTGGGGATACTGGGCTGGGTTAGAGAGGCCACATGGTGGGGATACTGGGCTGGGTTAGAGAGGCCACACGGTGGAGATACTGGGCTGGGTTAGAGAGGCCACATGGTGGGGATACTGGGCTGGGTTACAGAGGCCAAATGGTGGGGATACTGGGCTGGGTTAGAGAGGCCACACGGTGGGGATACTGGGCTGGGTTAGAGAGGCCACATGGTGGGGATACTGGGCTGGGTTAGAGAGGCCACACGGTGGAAATACTGGGCTGGGTTAGAGAGGCCACATGGTGGGGATACTGGGCTGGGTTAGAGAGGCCACATGGTGGGGATACTGGGCTGGGTTAGAGAGGCCACATGGTGGGGATACTGGGCTGGGTTACAGAGGCCAAATGGTGGGATACTGGGCTGGGTTAGAGAGGCCACACGGTGGGGATACTGGGCTGGGTTAGAGAGGCCACATGGTGGGGATACTGGGCTGGGTTAGAGAGGCCACATGGTGGGAATACTGGGCTGGGTTACAGAGGCCAAATGGTGGGGATACTGGGCTGGGTTAGAGAGGCCACATGGTGGGGATACTGGGCTGAGTTAGAGAGGCCACATGGTGGGGATACTGTCTGCATTTCTGAGCAATCCACACAGTGGTGTTTCTACAAAGTCCTAGAGCAGCAGTCTGCTATATCTGCGGTCAACAGGGTAGTAACAGCTCTCTGTGACATCACCAGTGTTCGTGTGGCTGATGTCATCAATGTTTGTGCACACAAACAGCTTCTGAAATGAGTGAGATGTGGCTGAGTTTAGATTTTCAGAGCTCTGTGAAGTTCTGAGAGGGGTTATCAGGCATCAGTGACTGGTGTCGTGGGCGATATATTACATTACATTACATACCAGGCATTTAGCAGCCATTGTTATCCAGAGCGACTTACACAACGTCTTCCTTAGCATTTACATTGCATCCATTTTTACAGCTGGATTTATACTGAAGCAATGCAGGTTAGGTATCTTGCTCAAGGGTACAACCCAGGAATCAAACATGTGACCTTTGAGACCAGTTCCTTATACATTATACTTCACATATCGTCCAGACTGACTTAAAATGGCGTACACATTTCCCAGAAAGAGGGCTACACCCTGAGAAGTTTTAGGGGAAGCAGAGGGTGTGATGCGTGCGCTGTCCTGTGTGTGCTCCTTCCAGGACATTCCGAAGTGGTGCGCTTCCTTCTGGAGGCCTGCAAGGTCAACCCCGTGCCCAGAGACAGGTCAGCTGCTTTACCGTGCTCAGTCTGCACACGGACATGCCTGTCCTGTGTGTGTGTGTGTGTGTGCAGGCCAGTCTGCACAAGGACATGTCTGTCCTGTGTGTGTGTGTGTGTGTGTGTGTGCAGGCCAGTCTGCACATGGACATGCCTGTGTTTGGCTCCTGTGTGTGTGCATACAGGCCAGTTTTCATTTGACTTCCTGTGTATTTTTGTCTAAAAAATATCTGTGCTAGTGCACATTACATGTTAGACATTTTGGATCCTGTCAGCAATATAATGCAGGATGACTGAGGCAGTTTAAATAACCTGTGTCATCAAAATATTTTTTCCAGTAAATCAAAGTAAACAATCCTATGATATTGAGCCAGTTTTATTCATTTGAGACTAAATGAATTTGTTATTCTGAAAGTAAAATTATACTCATATTGCCCACTACAGTAAGATTAAGTACTGGACATTTGAAGAGCATGTGTATCGCATAAATAACACCCCACTTTAATTTTAACCACTTTTGTGTCATATATTTATGTTGTTATGACTTCATTGACTCTTCAGTTGCACTTCAGTCAAGCGATCGCACAGGTTCTTTAAAACTCGAGCAGACGTTTTGTTCCTTTACACACGGTCGTTTCTTTAAAAGAAGGCGGAGCTGAGCTCAGTTCTCTGTCACGCCAGGTGGGGCAACACCCCGATGGAGGAGGCCGTGCATTTCGGGCACCACGACGTGGTGCTGATCCTCAAGGACTACCACGACAAGTACAGCCCCCCGGAGACCACCGACGACAAGGAGACGGCGGAGAAGAACCTGGACGGCTTGCTGTAGGCCCCCTGCCAGCGGGCGGGGCCAGGCAGGACAGGGGGCAGGGCGCAGCACTCCTGTAAACCAATCGTAACTCTGTGTGTGACCGGTGGGAGTCTTGTGGGAGTGCCGTCGACTTCGTTCATTATGGTAGTGCTGTAAACGAGTGTTTGTCCTTTTTTCCAGCCGTTTTCACGTGCGAAACTCTGCGGCAGCGAAACCGTTCCCCCACGCCCCCTCGAGCCCCCACGATTCCCGCCTCTCTGTCCGGCTACCTGCAGTTTGTGTCATTTAAACTGCTTCAGGCTCAGTGTTTTTATTAATGCGTAACCGTGTATAAAATGACTATATGAAAAACACATGTATTTACATTATATAATCACGTAATGTTGGAGTCTTATATCTTATGTAATATGATATGTAATATCACAGAACTGTAAGCTTTCGGTGTAAATACTGTTGTGTTTGTAGTGCAGCAATATGAATGGTTGGAGTGCAGTAACTGAACATCATTTTCTTTGTTTTTGAAGAGATGGTTCACTTTCTGGGGTTTCTGATATCATTTCAGTTTTAATATATGATTTTAATGGGCATTATAGATATTTAGAGACATTTCTGACAGTCTGCAGGCTTTACGGTGGGAGGAATTCTGGGATTTGTGGTCTAAAGCAAGAAAATGTACTACAGGAAACTCAAAAGGAACGTGCACAGTGGAGTTATGTTCCCACAGACTGTAAATATGAACTGAATAACTCTACAGCCTTTATTCACGATTATAAACACAAATATCAGTTCCCATCATGCCTTGAGCACAGAGGTCTCTGGCTGCATGTTCCATTGAAATAGCTATATACAAAAATCATATTTTGCTTAACGTTTTGAAGAACAATCTGGCAATATACATGTGTATACAACCTCTGGAGGGATAACGTCATTGTATAAGCTGTTTTGGAGCTATGTGAACAGTATTTTCTTGCTTTAGACCACCAACCCCTAAATGCACTGTACCTGCCAAAAAAAACCCACTGGCTTTTCAAAATCCTCTCCAAATATCTAAAATATCATTCAGCAAATACAGGGGCTGTCTTGGCCAATTGAGCTCATACACTAAGACTGAAATAATAATTCATATTAAAAAACCCAGAAAGTGAACTATCCCTTTAAACACTGTCCCACAGAGGGTGTTAAAATGCTTTGAGATGCTTTGTGATTGTTGAGTTTATGGGTGATTTCTTTATCCTTTTCCCTCATCATCTTTATTCCAAAGTGACATTTGCACAATTCATGACAAAAGGTGACATACAAAGCTTTACCACTATATATTTTTTTGTTTGTTTGTTTGTTTGTTTTTTTGTTTGGCTCTATCACGTATGGTGAGGAAAGTATGACGCTTTTTAGCCAAAGAATCAAGTGTGTATGGTCACCTCATCGTTCAAATGAAGGGAGCTGAAGATCAATCCCCAAAATGCATCTCTACAGGGTATTCTCCATCCGCTATAACAGTGCACTAAAGTTCACAGCCTGTTAAGAGCTAGACTGCGTTTAGAGAACACTTCTTTTCTGCGGCCTGTGAACTTGAACGTGCTCTGCAGACTGGAGGTCGCTAGCTCAAGCCCGTGCTACGTCGTCGGTTGGACAGGAGTGGCCATCGGTAGTCGAGAGTGGGAGGGGCTAAAGTGTCTGTCAGTCTCTGACCTTGAATGAACCAAGCAAAACATTTTTGCTCTCAACACCCAATCAAAATGATCGTTTTAAAATCAGAGAATGTTAGAACTAAAACCCAATTTTTGGTTCTTCCTTGCTGTTCTTTATGGGTGGAGAGATTCCAGACATAGGAAAAAGAGGTGGGGGGGATGAATCATAATTATTTTAATTTGTCCATTAAATTAGTTTAAGATATACTGAAGTCCTGAGACTCTGGAACACAGGCAGAGGCGGAACAGAGATGTTGGACCAGAATAATGACGGCAGGATCTTCTTAATGACAGCAGGATCTCCTTTTTGTACGGAGAAAAGCACATTGTTATATTGTACAGGCCGAAGTGAAACGTGCGCATACTTGAATTGTCTCTCCGCAAATCCAACCTTTTAGAAAGTGTTTGTGTGTGTTGTGTGTGTGCCTTTGTTTTTGAGCACGTGAGACGGATTTTAGTCGTAATTCATTCAAATTTAAAAAGTAAAACGCTGCAAACGCTGGAGGTCCTGGATTTAGCCTAACACTTGTCCGTAACTTTGAGTCACAATGAAAATGTTCTTCACAGTTTTGTGAGATTACCACTCATTTAGAGAAAAGTATGAGTAATATTTGTACTGAAAAACATTTCAATTTAATTGCAAGTTGAATCTGAAGACAAGTGTTGAGTGAATTCAGGCTGAATTCAAATCATTGAACCTCAAGCAGAACTATCAATGCAATCTTCCTTTCTGTTCAGCTCAAACTAATTTTCAGAATTTCAGTAATGGCCATCTGGATATTATTATCCATCTATCTGCAAAATCCGTGTTCAGTAGGTGTTTACGTTCTTCTCCATTCTGTGTTGGCTTTGATCTGGATCGGTCTCAAACTGACTGGGACAGTTGTGAATGTATTATGCATTTTATTCTTCTTCGTTTAGCATATGATGCTCCAGGTCTGGCCCTGGTGGTGCGCTGTGTATACTGGCTTTACTTAGGCTTGAAGAGCAGTCTCCAGCTTCAGCTACCTGGCTCATAAACCTGCCAAATTTCACATAATGATGTGAGACAAGACCACCAAAATTCTGGGGATGCGCTTTACTAACAAACCATTGGTCGATTATTTCTGATGTCATGTAAGTGGGGCTCCAATTGGAGGTGGCAAATTTGAGCCAACTCAGTCACACTGGACTGTTAAGATAACACTGGCTAAAACTTGCTGCAACAAGTACTGTAAATTGCAACTCATCACACATTTCAATGTACAAATTTAACTCTTTTCAAAATTGCAACTTCACTGTTCAGTTGCTCTAGGGCAAATCTCTAGCCTCGCTGCCATTGCTATCTAAGCGCTGATGAGAGTCCCATGTTTTGAAAAGGTGGAAAGAGAAATCAACCGTTTCCATGACGATTCAAATGGCAACGAGCAAAACCCAGATTCCACTACAAGACGAGCGTGAGCTCAGAAGCACGCAAATCCGTGCAGCACACCTGTGGGGACTGGTTGGAGACTGGTTGGCCAGCATACACAGGAGAGCAGCAGGGCCGAGACTGGGGGCACCTGTTTTAGTGTACACCTTTCAGTTTACCTTGCAGCTTGTCCCAGTATGCATTGTGGCGGGCGATGGAAATGTATTTATTTTAATGACCAAAATAAAGAAAGGTTTCAGAGGCACAAACAAATGAATTTATTTGCATTGCATACGTAGTGATATTCACACATCTGAATGTGGAGCAGCGCCCCCTAGGCGCCTGGGTCCGTTACTGCTTTTGCTACAGTACGTCATGATAAGTTAAAAATAACATTTGACAATGTGGATTTTTCAGAGGAAAAAAAAATAACCAAACAAACATATTGAACTGAACTGAACTGTTGGATTTCAGACATTTAAAAAAAAACAACATGCAAATGATTTTGATTGAGCATACTTAAAACAAGTATCTGTACAAGACAAGTGCAAGTAATGTAACATCAGTAATACAAGCAGACATAAGTCACTGCAGAGAAGGCTAATACAGCCAATGCTTTCAGCAGGAGTCACACTCCAAGCATCAACGAAAAGATGAGGAACCTCTCCTTGCCCGGTGGATCCAGGTTCGGATAGGAGTCTGTCTAATTTGGGAACGCGCTGCACATCTGTAGAGGAAACCAGATGTTTGAAAAACAAGCCAGACACACAGTGCGTACTTTCACCCAGGAATACTGACCAATTAAAGCAAGAAGCAGTGCACAAACTAAATGTTTCAAATGAAAGGGATGATCCACGTGTATCCACTGTACCTCTAGAACATCAAATCAACCTTCACAAAGTCCCTTGTGTATACCAGCAGAATCTGATCGGGCTCAGTCTCCTGGCTGTGAGAGTAACTGACAAACAGGCCTGAAAACAGCTCACGTCTTTGCTTAACAACAAGAAAGCAGCCCAGCCTGGCTGCAACGGTAACCAGTAATACTGTATTAATGATACGTCATTCTTTATTAAGTATTAGTAGTACCGAATAATTAACATTTAGTTCGGTATTGATCATTAATAATTAGTACGGTATTAATTCATATGGAATTATACGTTCGCACTATTAATGAAAATATTTGACATTTAAAACGACATATTTTTATTAACAAACCTATAAAGGGCCACTTTTAAATAAATAAATGCGATTGTTCCTTTCACCAGCTAAAACACGGTTTGTGAGTTAGCTCCGGTGATTGTTTTGCCGTAGCTGAAGGTAAAAAGCTAAAACTTGCACTTAAGTGGGAGACATGCTTAACACAATCCGGGCAACGCTCGGTGAGGTCGGCACAAAGACACCAAGGAAGATTTTGGGTGAAAACTGCTTCTGGGGACATGGCCACAGCAGGGATGGCAGGTGCCAACGCCACTTCATCTCAGGCGAGAGAAAAGTGCGTACCTGGGGCATACACAAGGTGCTACTTGTGTATCAGACGCCCTTACCCACGGCTTGCATTTTTACATGCTGTCCGTACCGCAAAACCACACACCTGTGACAGGAAGTCAGGCTAAGCGCCTTGGAGGTAAAGCCACGGTGCACCACCTGGGAATCGAACCTGAAACCTCTCAACCCACTACACTGTCACTGAACCTGCCACTTAATACACACCTGGCCAAGGTGAAACTAGGCCAGCGTGGGAGACAATAGTAAATATTACACGTGTGATCAGACTCAGGTCCAGAATGTTAGCCTGTACCTCCTATCTAATCCAAAGCACTGCTTTGAAGAACTTTAGTTAGCTCTTAAAACTCCAGCAGTAAAAAAAAAAAAACTAGGCATACCTTCAGTTTAAAAAATGCAACTCCTTAAAAATGAAAGGCATGCTATGCAGGATTTTCACCGTGAAAATATTATAAAGCAACCATTGAGTCATAAGCAGGATGTGCGGGCAATCTGTGACTGTGCACTTTTGCCCAGTTCTTGCTTTTCTGCCTGTTATTCTAAAAAGCACCTGGGAGGTTTCTGGGTGTTTGCCCTTTTTTCTTTGTGGGCTGTATCTTAAGAGCATGCGGCCAATAGGAGAACAAGGAGAAGAATATTAATGCTGTATGGATTGGCTACAGTGGTGCGTGTTCAAGTACATATCCGTGGCGGCACTACAGAAACGCTGAACCTGACGTACCACGGTCTCGATCTCCGCGGGGTTGATGAACTTTGTGAGTGCACCAAAGTCTTCTGGGGACAAGGGCAGCATGGTGTCTTGAAATCTAGAAGGATGACTAAAAAGACAGAGAGTGTTATCACACTCCTCTCATGCAGCAGACTGCATACAAACAGCACATAACTCCGTCCCGGTTAACCCACAAGAGACACTGGGGGACTGGCCTACACCCCATGGAGGGAGAGGATAATGACGTTGGATACCACCTTATTGGTAGACAGAAGTAAATATGGATTGTGTCTGACTACATATCTGCTGTAGAGATCTGTAGGCTGTAAAGGAGGCTCTTACACTTCCGACACGGAGATCAGCTCTGTCTTTATGTACCCCGGTACGCTGGGGCTCTCCACATCCATGGGCTCCGATTCTGAATAAACAGAAGGTAGAATAAGCTGATGCAATCCTGTAAGCATACGAACACGGCCATACAGGGCAGGCCTTATGACCAGGGCAGGGTTTGAGACTCGGGGTGGGATGTGAGACCAGGGCAGGGCTTAAGGGGTGTCTCACTCAGTCTGTGCATGCAACAGGCTTTATTACAGATGTGCTGCTTTTCAAGGACACGCACCAAAATGCTAGAAAGACAAACAAGGGAGTTATGCATTTGATGCTGAGACACAGTCACTAGTGACAGTGGAATTTAAAGGGCGTGAGTATGATATCTGACTAGGTGGTTAGAACACTATAAAAATAAGAACTCTTAATAGGGTGACTACAGGCCGTATTGGGGGTCAGTCTTACGTTCAGTCTGCCGGCTGTAGTACTTCCCGAAGGCGCTGTCTTTGGGGATGCTGGGGTACAGGAAGCGCAGCGGGTTTTCTGGAATGTTCTCTTCCGCCATGACCTTGTAGTTGCGGATGATGTCGGGGAAGGAGACGGCCGTGAGCTCCTTTTTGGTGTACGGCTCCACCGCATGGAACTGGGGCTCGCCTGCATGTGTGAGAACATACGTGTGTTCAGTTTAACATAACACACACAACATACGTGTGTTCAGTTTAACAACACACACAACATACGTGTGTTCAGTTTAACAACACACACAACATACGTGTGTTTAGTTTAACAACACACACAACATACGTGTTTTCAATTTAACATAACACACACAACATATGTGTGTTCAGTTTAACATAACACACACAACATTTGTGTGTTCAGTTTAACAACACACAACATTTGTGTGTTCAGTTTAACATAAACACACAACATATGTGTGTCCAATTTAACATAACACCGACAACATATGTGTGTTCAATTTAACAACACACATTTGTATGTTCAATTTAACATAACACACACAACATACGGTATGTGTGTTAAATTTAACATAACACACACAACATATGTGTGTTCAATTTAACAACACACAACATTTGTGTGTTCAATTTAACATAACACACACAACATACAGTATGTGTGTTCAATTTAACATAACACACACCACATACGTGTGCTCAATTTCACATTTTTTAAAAACAGAATAAATTTGATATAATGTCGAAGAATTAGCATGGCATAAGAACTACAAACAAAATGGAGATTTTGAATAGACAGGGCCTTTACTCATTTTAAAGACCCTACTGTGGAAGGCAGGCAGTACAACATAAACAGACTGGCCTGGAGTAGGGGGGGGGGGGTGTCTGACCACACCTCCGGTCCAGTCAGAGCACACGAGAGGACCCTTCCACGGCCCCCGGCCTCACCCCCGGCCCTCAACCCTACCCCCTCCCCCGGCCCTCACCGTTTTGGGAGAACTCCACCCAGGTAAAGCCATCCCCACCCCCGGCCCTCACCGTTGGGGGAGAACTCCACCCAGGTAAAGGTGATGGCTCCTTCGCGGCTGCTCTCGCTGAACCGCAGCAGGAACGTCCCGGAGTTCCTGTCCTTAAGTAGCGACCGCTCGCGGTCCTTACTCACGAAACCCATAATGTGCCTGCGTACCACACACAGACAGACACACAGACAGACACGCAGATAGACACACAGACAGACACACAGACAGACACGCAGACAGACACGCACACACACAGACAAACAGACACGCAGACAGACACGCAGACAGACACACAGACAGACAGACACACAGACACACAGACAGACAGACAGACACGCAGACAGACACGCAGACAGACACACAGACAGACAGACACACAGACAGACAGACAGACAGACACGCAGACAGACACACAGACACACACAGAGGAGCCAAATGTCATTATGCAAATATAGCTACATAGCATCAACCCTTTTTCTGCCCAATAATTAAAACCTGGCCTACGTGGGGCTGCGATTGGTTAGTTCTTGGTTGGGAAGACCAGGTTGTCAGGTCAATTAAAAAAATTCCAGGAAAAATGGTTTGTCTTATCCAAACAGTAGCACAGTGAACAAGAGTGTCCCGGCAACCCATCTCTCTCTATCCAGTCATATCACCATCCCCAAGTTCAGGAACATAAATATCATATTCACACACAGTATTTTAATATTACAATTAGGAAACTGTGGCGCTGTGGGGCTATAGGCCCCAGTCGGTACTGGAACAATCCGGATTCAATATCAGACTATGAGACCCTCCCCATGTCCTGTTATTCATCATCAATAAGCCTTGTTGTGTATAACATCTGGGAAAAGAGGTCCACATTTGCTTTTTGTACTTGTTATTTAATTAACCCAATTATATGAGATCGGACACTTTAGCTACATTGTGACTCCTGAAGACAGCTGTTGTGTCACTATATGAAACTTCTCTACTGTGGCTTATTCTGCAGAATTAATTAATGCAGAATATTAGCCAGTTGAGCCGTGGTGGAAACAGAAACCTGTCCCTCCAACCCAAATCCTCGCTGGACTCAGCCCTGTGCATCACCTTACCCATCGTTCCAGAGTGCCAGCAGGTGTCTCTTGATCAGCTCCAGAATTCCCTCAATCCACAGCCAGAAGGGGAAGGTCTTCTCACTCTGCCGGAGTGAACACACACTCACTGAGCTCACATGAAAAACACACAATCACTGAGCTCACAGTAAAACACACACTCACTGATCTCACAGTAACAACACACACTCACTGAGCTCACAGTAAAACACACACTCACTGAGCTCACATGAAAAACACACACTCACTGAGCTCACATGAAAAACACACAATCACTGAGCTCACAGTAAAACACACACTCACTGAGCTCACAGTAAAAACACACAATCACTGAGCTCACATGAAAAACACACACTCACTGAGCTCACAGTAAAAACACACAATCACTGAGCTCACATGAAAAACACACACTCACTGAGCTCATGGTAAAACACACACTCACTGAGCTCACATGACAAACACACACTCACTGATCTCACAGTAAAACACACACTCACTGAGCTCACATGAAAAACACACACTCACTGAGCTCATGGTAAAACACACACTCACTGAGCTCACATGAAAAACACACACTCACTGATCTCACAGTAAAACACACACTCACTGAGCTCACATGAAAAACACACACTCACTGAGCTCATGGTAAAACACACACTCACTGAGCTCACATGAAAAACACACACTCACTGAGGTCACAGTAAAACACACACTCACTGAGCTCACATGAAAAACACACACTCACTGAGCTCATGGTAAAACACACACTCACTGAGCTCACATGAAAAACACACAATCACTGAGCTCATGGTAAAACACACACTCACTGAGCTCACATGAAAAACACACACTCACTGAGCTCATGGTAAAACACACACTCACTGAGCTCACATGAAAAACACACAATCACTGAGCTCACATGAAAAACACACACTCACTGAGCTCATGGTAAAACACACACTCACTGAGCTCACATGAAAAACACACAATCACTGAGCTCATGGTAAAACACACACTCACTGAGGTCACAGTAAAACACACAATCACTGAGCTCACAGTAAAACACACTCACTGAGCTCACGGTAAAAACACACAATCACTGAGCTCACAGTAAAACACACACTCACTGAGCTCACGGTAAAAACACACTCACTGATCTCACAGTAAAAACACACACTCACTGATCTCACGGTAAAAACACACTCACTGATCTCACGGTAAAAACACACTCACTGAGCTCACAGTAAAAACACACTCACTGAGCTCACAGTAAAACACAGTCACTGAGCTCACGGTAAAACACACATTGAGCTCACAGTAAAACACACACTCACTGAGCTCACAGTAAAACACACTCACTGAGCTCACGGTAAAAACACACTCACTGACCTCACAGTAAAAACACACACTCACTGAGCTCACAGTAAAAACACACTCACTGAGCTCACAGTAAAAACACACTCACTGAGCTCACAGTAAAACACACTCACTGAGCTCACAGTAAAACACACACTCACTGAGCTCACGGTAAAACACACATTGAGCTCACAGTAAAACACACAATCACTGAGCTCATGGTAAAACACACACTCACTGAGCTCACAGTAAAACACACTCACTGAGCTCACGGTAAAAACACACTCACTGACCTCACAGTAAAAACACACACTCACTGAGCTCACAGTAAAAACACACTCACTGAGCTCAGAGTAAAACACACTCACTGAGCTCACGGTAAAAACACTCACTCAGCTCATTTTGAAAACACAAATGATTAAATGTTATAAATATTATTAGCGTTATTTCATGTTATTACCATGCTAAAACATAAATGGCATGTTCATCTACACCAGTGGTGTCAAACTCGTGCCATGGAGGGCCGTGTGTATGCAGGTTTTCATTCCAGCCTCAGATCTTGATTATATAATTAGTTAAATTATTTGCTGAATTAGGGATGCAGGTTTGTGCACAATGGTGACCCGACGTCTATGGTGACCCGCATTGTCTAAATAAAAATTTTCTTATATTCTGTGCTTCAATGCAGTTAAACGCATATGGCTGAATGAGTAATTGGACTCAATTAAGGCAGCATTAATTGGTTGGAATGAAAACCTGCATACACACGGCTCTCCATGGCACGAGTTTGACACCACAGATCTACACTTAACGGCAGTTTGCACAGGCTCCGGATGATGACACACCTTACAGAACTTGGTCCAGGGGATGAGCCCTTCGGGGTTTCCGCCCGCCTCTCGACCTACAGGACAACAAGCTCTTCAGAAACCTCCCCGTTCCTCAACCCTCACACCTAGGTAATGTCATGTAATCTGGCTCTAAGCCCTCACGGGACTGTAGTCCAGTAAGCAGTCAATAAGACACATCAAACAGTCTCAGGAAGGATAGTTTCAAGTTTCACACCACACAGCTGAATTACCCATACTCACCCAGCAGTTTGTCTCCCAGCATGCTGAGCTGCTCCTCACTCAGCCCCCGCTTGGTGACGGAGGAGAACTGCCAGCTCAGCACTTCGGACAGCTGGCACCAGCGGGCCTGGGGGGCACTGAGGAAGAAGGACAGGTTCTGGAACGGGGGAGAAGGACAGGGAAGCGCGTCAGCCAATCAGCAGCCAGAGAGCTGGCGGCACAGAAATAAAACCACGGATAGTACTAGAAATATGGTGCAAGGGAGGAAATGGAATAAAATGGCCGACCTTTGGCTCGGTGCACAGCATGTTGTACCACAGGATAGAGGCCCAGCCGCTAGGGAGCTGGCTCACATTGGAGATCACCACAATCGGGAGGGAGGTAATCTGTGGGCGGCAGCACGGGGAGGTGGAGAGACGGAGAAAACGGTCTTATCAGTCATCTTATGTTCTACACACACACGCACGCGCACATGCACACACATACACACACACCCACACACATATATATACATACACACACACACACACACACACACACACAAACACACACACACACACATATATATACATACACACACACACACACACACACACACACACACACACACACACACACATATATATACATACACACACACACACACACACACACACACACATACACACACACACACACACACATATATATACATACACACACACACACACACACACACACACATATATACACACACACACACACCTCAGGGAATTTAACCTCAAAGATACAGCCTGCCCGGTCAAACAAACAAGTTATGAACCAGGAAGCAGCGCACACAATCACACCCTTGCAATATGAAGCTCCTTATCACTACTATAAAATTTTGAGTGTTAAACCGAATCAAGTCACCCTTTCTGCTGATGCAATAGTGGTAACACCACAAACATTAACATCTGAAACTACAAGGTGGAGAGGTCAACAGTGTTAAAAAGCAGGACCAGACCAACCTCAAATAACACTATAAAACCACACTTACCAGCATTTCTTTCTTTCTCGGCTGTGAGATTCAAGGATCAAAACTTTATTGCCTTGTCAACACAGTTGACTGGAATTTGCAGCTCCTTGAAAACAATGCAAATACCCCACATTGCTGTCTAGGAAAATGAGGTAGCGGCGAAGTGGAAATAATGGATTTTCTGTCTTGTGTAAAATGTTAACTAAATACTGATAGAGTCACTACGAAGGCACTATATTCAGGACGTATGAGTACCGCTCGCCGTGCTGCGGTCAGCCGTTAAATCTCAGGCACCTCCCCGGTCACAGTGTCCCAGTCTTACCTCCAGGTCGATGACGAGTCCCGGCTGGCAGAGCTGCGTCTCAAAGCTGATGGAGTGCAGCTCCTCCGTCACGATGAGCGGCCCCTGCGATCACAGCCAAACCCGCCCAATCAGCACCTTACAGACTCCCACATACAGCCAAACCCGCCCAATCAGCACCTTACAGACTCCCACATACAGCCAAACCCGCCCAATCAGCACCTTACAGACTCCCACATACAGCCAAAACCACCAAATCAGCATCTTCCAGACTCCCACATACATCCAGAACCACCAAATCAGCATCTTACAAATGCACACACAGCCAAAACTGTCAAATCAGCACCTTGCAGACTCCCACACACAGCCAAAACCACCAAATCAGCATCTTACAGACTCCCACATACATCCAGAACCACCAAATCAGCATCTTACAAATGCACACACAGCCAAAACTCCCAAATCAGCACCTTGCAGACTCCCACACACAGCCAAAACCACCAAATCAGCACCTTACAGACTCCCACATACAGCCAAAACCACCAAATCAGCATCTTACAGACTCCCACATACAGCCAAAACCACCAAATCAGCACCTTGCAGACTCCCACATACAGCCAAAACCACCAAATCAGCATCTTCCAGACTCCCACATACATCCAGAACCACCAAATCAGCATCTTCCAGACTCCCACATACATCCAGAACCACCAAATCAGCATCTTACAAATGCACACACAGCCAAAACTGTCAAATCAGCACCTTGCAGACTCCCACACCAGCCAAAACCACAAATCAGCATCTTACAGACTCCCACATACATCCAGAACCACCAAATCAGCATCTTACAAATGCACACACAGCCAAAACTCCCAAATCAGCACCTTGCAGACTCCCACACACAGCCAAAACCACCAAATCAGCACCTTACAGACTCCCACACACAGCCAAAACTTCCAAATCAGCACCTTACAGACTCCCACACACAGCCAAAACTTCCAAATCAGCATCTTGCAGACTCCCACACACAGCCAAAACCACAAAAACAGCACCTTACAGGCTCCCACACAGCCAAAACCACAAAAACAGCACCTTATACAAACTCCCACACAGAGCCAAACCGCCAAATCAGCACCTTATAGTTTCCGGTGTATTCTTCCTTACCTCATTTGTCCTGTTACCAGCGGCCTTCTGTTCTTTCAATTGCTGCGTTTGAGAAAACAAAACACAGATTTTCACACAGTAGCCAAAGAAGGAGGAACAGCCTTCATAACAGCTTATAACAACATGCTTACGACACGCCCTTATGGAGTTATAAAGGCTCGTACCAGATGGCGAAACTCGGCGGCCAGGCTGCCGTTGGACTCCTCCATGTTCATCACCTTGGTGCTGGTGCCAAGGATGTTGAACTTGCGGAAGCTGGAACAGACCGAAAAGATTATTCCTCATCAACTGCAGGAATAATTTAAAGTCAATTCAGTCGATAGGATTGTTTATGAAATGAATCTCATACCCTTTCAACTTGTTTTTTTCAGGGACATCCCTAGGGGAGAAAACGACCAGGTCAGTGAATGGAGACAGCTGAGCTTTGGGTGTATTTTATATCTAAACATGGAGCAAATAAAATGCTTTTATTAGAAAACACTGGCCATGGACACAAACTCACTTGTCAAAAGATGCTTTGACTCGGAGCTGGTAGTTAAATTCCTGCAGCTTCACCAACAGCCTGAGAACAAAAAAATGTGACATCATAAAACAAAATGTCACAACACTAAGTGTTAAGAAAAATATGTTGAGGAAAATTATATTTAGTCATATGGTTATGCCTAAACATAACCATATGTTTTCCTGCATGAAAAGGGCATGAAATGTTTTAAGTGTATAGAAACTTACACACTATACGCATAATGCATAAATCATGCAGCTCCTAGCTATCAACTGATAACTAGGTGTGGGACATTTTACAATTTTTTCTAAATGATGACAAGCTTGTCCTTGCAGTAATACTTTTTTTTTGGGGGGCGGGGGGGGGAGGCTCAGAAGACCAGAACAGGAAGCGAACAAGTACCTGAGTACCTGACAGCTGTCCATTTCCTTTCCAATAATTACAATGTGACGTTAGCAGTTTTTGTGTTTTTTTTTGCAATTCTTTGTTTTCTCTACGATTTTGAGTAAACGGTCATTCCCCTAATAACAACTGAACTGCGGTAACCGGCAGAGTTTCCTCAGTGGAGGTCAGAGGTCATACCTGAGCTTGACGGTGAACTGCACGCCCGTCTTCAGCACCAGGGGTCGCTGTGGGTGCGTGGGCATGCAAGGCTGTCTCTCCACCACGATGGAGCTGAAACAGAGGCCCACCCAACACCTCAGGAACCGCCACGGCCACCGCCAGCACAGCTAACCACCTCTCCCACTCACACTTTTCCAAAATATCACTGCTAGGGACAATGCAGTACAGGTGCAGTACAGTCAAGTTCCTAAAAACATACTCTTCAAGATTACTATTATTAGAAATATCATAATTAATGTCATCATCATGTCTTCCATTATTTTTTTTAATGAAAAACAGCAGCCAACAAAGAGAACAGAATACGAAATGAAATCAGGGGAAGACGGACAGAGGGGAGAAAAGGGAAAGGAACAGATGAAGGTGTAAACAGACAGAGTATCCTGTGAAAAGGGGATCCTTCCCCAGCTGAGGTTAAAGGCTGTGTGCGGTGTGTTCCCTGTACCAGAACAGGCAGGGCTGAACTGAGGTATGATCTTACTTGATGACGAGGTTCCGGAACAGGTTCAGCGCCCGGTCCTCCAGGAAGCCCTTCTTCTGGGTAATGGGGTCGTTCTCGTACGTGTACTGCTGCTCCAGTTCCAGAAGCTTCCTCACCTGCTGCCGCACCTGCTGGAGGCTCTCGGCCACCGTTGTGAACCTGAGGGGCGGGTGGATCGGTAAGAAGCCCCGCCTACACCCTTTACACCTGAGTTACTGAACCTACGCCCTTTTCACCTGAGTTACTGAACTTACGCTCTTTTCACCAGAGTTACTGAACTTACGCTCTTTTCACCAGAGTTACTGAACCTACGCCCTTTTCACCTGAGTTACTGAACTTACGCTCTTTTCACCAGAGTTACTGAACCTACGCTCTTTTCACCAGAGTTACTGAACTGACCAGTAGCTACATATTTTCACCGTAGTTTTGAACCTACGCAAGACGTCCATGTAAACATATCCTCATTTTAGTTCTCAGAAAACCAAAATAATCTCAACAGTCAATAGCGATAACTGACTTCTCAAAGGTAGGTGATGTGGGTGTTGGTTAGGGCAGCGTGTGAAACAGCGCCCTCCTCTGGCCATTACCAGGTCTGCAGCTGGTCCAGGCAGGTGTTTGGTGGGCCCCCGATGCAGGCAATCTGCTGGCGCCGTTTCCAGTCGGGCAGCTCGTCCGTGACCAGGGCGTACTGGATCTGCTCCACCGCGTTCAGCACGTCCGCCATCTGACGCACCACCTCCTGCAGCACACCCGCAAACGCGCGCATCAGACCCAACGCATCGCCTGCCTCGGACCCAACGCATCACCCACGTTAGACCCAACGCATCACCCGTACGCTTGACAAACCCAACACATCACCCGCACACACATCAGACCCAATCAGGCTCAACACATCACCCGCACACACGCACACTGTGCACACCTAAAGCCTCTCTCCGTGCAACGTTTCATTTCATAAACAGTTGCTAGAATATTTGGGCTCTGCTGAACAATATCCATCACAATACTGACAAAGCACTACAAGCCCATTCGGCTGCTGTACTGCACATTCCAGCAATTTATGAAAAGCTGATTTCAAGCAATGAAACATGCAAAACAGAATTCTGAGCCAAAAATTTGACAGGCATTCATAACCCTGGCAGCTCCTGGCACAGATTGTCAGACTCTCAGATGACGAGGGGGAGGGGAATCTCTAACCTCTCTGTGGATATTCAGCCTGAGGAACATCTCTCGAATCAGCATCTCCTCACGTTTCACCTCCTTCTGGTTCGCCCCGTTCACATCGTGCTCTGCACACAAAGCACAGCACACCGCCATATTCAACATGCCGCTCCTCCCCACCGCTTCACTTCCATTTCTATTGTTCTCAGTGTGCTTACATGGAGTTTCAACCTCAGGTTTATATCTCTAGACCACAGAACTACATCACACCTGGAACAGCCATCCAAATCAGAGAAATAAGGATTAGCGGTTCCGGGTTTAACACAGTTTTGTGGTCTAGGGGTTTAGACCTGAGCTTTAACTCCAGCTAAGCAAGCTGTGGTTGACCCATTATTATTATTATCAAATTAAAGGCTGAGGTGCATCACGAGGCTCCCAACTGGGTTCCTGAACAAAGGTGTTTAAGTTCTTTCATCATTTTTTATTAAACTTATCAACACAGTTCAGGGTTGGCTTGTTATCATCTGCTTTGTCTTCGAATTTTTCATTATCTACCAAACGGTGAGTTTTAGTGGCCATTTTCCATACTTTCACCACATGGGAACTCAGTCATTCGCCTCATTCTTTAATCTGTTCAGTTAAATCATTTTACAGTTTCCTCTTTTTATGTACATGTTTGTAATATAGCACCATAAACCCAACGTGTAATGTGGCTTAAGATGCTAAATAATCCCTCGACCTGTGAAAACTGTAATTATGAAAGGCGAACAGCTCGTTGACATTCTGGAATCGCGATTGCGGCTGTAACAAAATCAACATGCACAGGGAGGCCACAGGACCGAGGTGGCTAGAACCTTTGTACAGAGCGGGTTTGGCGAATTACGTGTCACGCTACGATGACACATCTCTGTGTCAACATCAGTACGGCCACTCAAACCCAACACCTCATCCCTGTCCGTATCAGCATTAACGCAGAGACGCCATTTTAGATGTGTGAGGCCACGTGAAAGCGCTTTCTCTCTGAAGCGCACGGCGAAGCGGTCTGGCGTCTCACCTCTGCTCTGCAGGGACTTGTACTTGAAGTCGTGCTCATCTTGCAGGTCCTCCAGAGATTTTATCTTTTGCTCTATTTCCTGGCAACAGAAATGCAGAAAGACTGAGCGTGGCAGTGACGTGCAGCGGGGGGGGGGGGGGGGTAACTGGGGCCGTGCTTTTCCTGCGCCTCTGGTTACGGGTCACCGTGGCGACCGGGTGGGGTGACCGCGGGGGGGTGGGGGGGGGGTCGGAGGGGGCCGGCGTTTCGGCTCGCGGGGCGGAGGTCTGGCATTCACCTGGACTCTGTTCTTGATGTCCTTCACTTTGCCGTCCAGCTCCCTCTGCTTCTCCACCACCATGCTGCTCTGTGTGCTCCCGATGTTGTCCTGCCAAAGACAGGCAGGGAAATGAAGCGAGCGTTAACTGATGAAGTCACACGGCCAAAGTACAGCAGTTATGTTCAAGGAAATTAGAAAGATTTACAGAGGGGAATTCCCTGCCATAAGAATTCATGTAAATTATAGGGGGTTGTACACCAGTGTGTAGTTGTTAGGCCCTTAGGCAGTTCCACGTTGTTCCAGAGGCTCTGTGTTGCCTTTTAAGCAAACCAGTGAACACAATGTAACGTAATGCAATGTAAACGTTCTGCAAAACGTTGTGGATAAGAGGGTCTGCTAAATGCCTGTAATGTAACGTAATGAAAACCCGCTCTTTTAAAACGAACCCGGTGAATTAATTCCACGCGTAAGAGGGTTCTCCAAAGGAGCGCTCTCCGCTATGCGCTCACGCCACACGCCCTGGACCCTCGCTGTTTCGGACCCTGCTCGTGTGAGCGTGCCCGCACCCACGCCCGCGCCTTTGCCCTCGCTGTAACGCACCTCGGTTTTCTCCGCTGACGCCAGGATCTTCTGCTCCTCTTGTAGGCACTTGCTGATGATCATGGCCATGTGCACCGGGTCCTCCTGGAAGTGGTCCTGTGGGCGCACAGCCACCCCTTCAGCGTCACAAGCACTCGCTTCCCCTCGGAAGGCACGATCATAGTCCACACGTTACTTAAACAGCAGGGGCGGGCGGTGTAGTATAATGGGTAGGGAGCCAGTCTGGTAACCTAAAGGTCGCAGGTTTGATTCCCGTGTAGGACACTGCCGTTGTACCCTCGAGCAAGGCACGTAACCTGCATTGCTTCAGTACATATCCAGCTGCATAAATGGATGCAGTGTAAATGCTGCGTAAAAAGTTGTATAAGTCGCTTTGGATAAGAGCGTCTGCTAAATGCCTGCAATATAAATACTTTTTAAATTATTAATTAATTATTTATTAAAAAAATAAAATCTGGAACCATTTGCAATGTAGCAAGGAAGCTGTGGCACTGTTGGCGGCAAAAAAATGTTATGATACACAACATTAAATGAACAGCCATTTGAGCTCGCTGGCATGTACATTTCTTTAACTGAGCCGGAACATTAACGCTGGGGGCTACTGCTTCACCCGAAGCGCCACCTGTAGGTTGTGTTTAATCCAGCAGATATTTGGATAACTCTGTCTGCACCTGTAGGTTGCGTTTGATCTTGCGGATGTTGTGTTGCTGCAGGAAGTTGTTCTCCAGGGTGAATCGGCTGTACTGGTCATCCAGCTGGCCCAAGAGGTCATGGAACCGCACGGTCGCCAAGGAATCGTTATTTGCCACAAGCTCCCTGTAGGGGATGAGTGACAGGGAGAGAAACTGAAACACGGTACTGAACAGCACTGGCCTCTGAAGACCGCTCACAACCCAGCAACGGCTTTCTAACCACTAAAGACCACTCATTAACCCAGTAACGGCTTTCTAACCACTGAAGACCACTCACAACCCAGAAAAGGCTTTCTAACCACTAAAGACCACCCACAACCCAGCAACGGCTTTCTAACCACTGAAGACCACCCACAACCCAGCAACGGCTTTCTAACCACTGAAGACCACCCACAACCCAGAAACAGCTTTCTAACCACTAAAGACCACTCACAACCCAGAAACACCGTTCTATGCTGGCAGTATCATAAGCAACCAGTGCAAACACCAAGACCATATGGCACCGTATTTGGTGGAACTCACCAGGTAGTTCTCGCCTCCCACAATGCACTGCTCTGTTTTGTTTACCTAGCTCATCTCTCAGGTTTCACACCGAGCTGTCGCGGCCAAAATGGAGATGACGAAACTCGAAAAACTTGCTACCGATTTAGATGTGTGAAAGTTCATCAGTGCATCAAATGCACCCTCCAGTTAATAAAAACATTCTGCATAATAAGCATAATCCCAGTGTGTAGCTCTATTACACATAGCCCTGGCCATCAGACTTGTCTCTAACATACAGAAGATATGAGGAAAATACAGTCTAAATAACTTCACATGGGTTCCTAGAGAGAACTTTCACTCATTTTGTAAAGAATTAAATAATCTCAGCAGAAAAAATGCACATCAATACTCTCAACACAACTCTCGACAGGGTCTTCATCTCTGAAAATATCCATGTGGTAAAAACACCAGTCACCATCACTGAGTGGACTGAAAGCTTTGGTCTAGTAGAGGTTTTGGTACAGAGAGGCCCGTGGTACACCAGGCACTGGTCATATACCATACCACTTAATAACTTTATCACATAATCATATAACTTCAATCAAATTCAGAATTTCTGACTTAAGTCAGCAGTGTTGAAACGATGATTACCAGTCCTGGCTTTCGATCCACTGGCTGAGGTACTGACGGACCTCCATGGGGAAGGTGTCATCGTACAGCTGGTCAACCTGCTCCAGGTACTTAGAGTCCATCTGCTGCAAACGGTACCACTGAGCCATTTTCCTGAGGAAGAGCAGGATGTAATGTTGTCGGCCCAATAAAACCTCTGAACTGGACATATCTCAATCACAATGCCTATAATATACGTCTGTTCTGAACTGGACATATCTCAATCACAATGCCTATAACATACTGCTGTTCTGAAGAGGATATTCCTCAATCACAATGCCTATAACATACTGCTGTTCTGAAGAGGATATTCCTCAATCACAATGCCTATAGCATACTGCTGTTCTGAATATTGGATATTCCTCAATCACACTGCCTATAAAATACTGCTGTTCTGAATATTGGATATTGCCCAATCACAATTCCTATAATACAAGGCGGAGCCAGGAGTTCATGGAAATAAGGAATCTAAACTTCACAATTAGTAATGAGTATGACTGTTAGAATTACTGATAATATTTATATTTACACACACACACACACATATTCCTGGTTATGGTTATACACTTTGTTGTACGTCGCTCTGGATAAGAGCGTCTGCCAAATGCCTGTAATGTAATATATAATATTATATAACACGTATATATATGTAACATTATATATACATATTTTTATTCTTTTAAAGGTTACTGTAGTGTACTGTCCTACAGCCTACTGCATATGGCATTATTATTATTATTATTATTACAACACCGGTCTGTTTGTACCAGAAGTGCCCAGTGATCACTCGCACACCCATTAGCACTGACTCATACAGGTGTCAATGCCAGTGTCAGATAGTCTTGCAGTCTTGTAAAATCCCTGGTGTGGCACAGCTGTGATGCTAAATGAAGTCTCCAGCTCCCGGGCCAATGTCCGTATGACATCTATCAGGTTTTGTGTGTGTTTTAACAGGTATTTCAGCATATGTACATTTGAACCCTAGTACCTCTCTATACTATATAATGGCATACCAAAAAAATAAAATAAATAAAAATAAACAGTACGGAATTACTGAAAACAGCATACGAATTCCTCGTTGGGGGGGACGGACATATTAATAGTGGTTGCATACACAGATTATCAAAACAGCAGCAATTTACTAAAGTATACTTAAGTACAAGCTTAAGCGATATGGGGAGATTTACCGTATAATTATTGAGATAATTAGGTGATGTAGATAAATGTCTTTATAAATACCTCAATATCTCGGCAACACAGATCTTAAGTGCTTGTGCACTTCAGAACCTTCATAAGTGCACGAGAATAAGGACAAAAGAAGAGGACGGTAACAGGAAGCTACTTTACCTTTCACAACGTTAGCAATGACAGTAGGCTACTGAGAAAATGTTTAAGACATTCTAGGTCACGTTAGATTTCATCTTTATCTGCGCACCATTTAAAAGTCCTAATACAGATCACTAAGCCACGTGAACTTAACCTGTAAATCTGCATATATTAAGAAACGGTTGAATATTTATACTTTTTAGTGCATTGCTTATAATTACATGAAAGCAGTAAATTAGTGGTTTCCCAAAACAGTACCGACAGCATGTGTATGGTGTGCTTTGTAAATGATAATGCGCCATGTTGTCATATAGTCAAACTTACTGTTAAAACAAAACAAGAATAACAAGCATTACGTACTTACCGTTAAAACTACGAACAAACCGAAAAACTAGAAAGCTGGTGTTAGGCTAAAGTGAATCCAACTTCTGAATCTGACTTCGCACTTCTCTCGACACTACCCGCTACCTGCACTTCATGAAGACTGCAAAAATACAACAACCACTACTAATTTCTTCTACTGTCTACACTGTAAGAATGACACTTGTTTTCTCCAATAAAAATCGAGAACTTTCTGTAAACTACTTCCGCTTTCGTGAAAAACCAATCAACGCGAAGGATACTCTGGAAGGGGCTTCACTCTTAAAGGTACAGAGGAACTAAATAGCGTCATCGCTGTTCTGGCAATACGGTTACCTCCCTTGTCAAAAGGGAAACGAGAAACTGAAACATTAGGGCAGGTATGACCAGGAAAACTAAACTTAAAAGCGATGCATTCTGCTGTTGAATGAATTTGAATACACTTGTTTTTCAGGCGTTTATTTTTTAAAACTTGACCATCATAAGAAGCTAGGTACAATTTTTCATATTAGGAGAGTTCGTACTGAACATACATATAATTAGTAAGAAGTGTTATAAATTTCATGTTTCGGATTGGATTGTGAAATAGACTACCCGTAAATAAATAATAATAATAATAATAATAATAATAATAATAATAATAATAATAATAATAATAATGAAGAAAAATAATAACAGGTGCATCAATACTGTTTCCGTGTTTTGTATTCCACTGCTTTAAACTATTTTAAAATTAGTATGAGTTAAAATGTTAGATTCACTAGAAGTACTTCATTAACTATGCTTTTAAATTAAATATGTTCTGTATACCATGATCTCAGAAAAAAAATGTCTGAGAAATTTTGTTACAGTTCTCTTTATGTGCAAAGAATTAATGTACGTGAACAATGTGACATGTATGTTATGACATGGTAAAAAGTAAACGTTCTGCCATGAATTCCCCAGATTCAGACAGACTGCTTGAGGTTTGGCGTCGGTGGGGGTACGCAGCAGTCGAAGGAACAGCTCGTCTGAAATCACGTGCTTTCGTGGAAACCGAAACAGCTCTGTAGGCGACGGCACTGGGAGGAAATAGTGAAACGAAACTTAAAATTGGTCCATTTCCGCACAGTGCTAGTGCATTGCTCTCTCCATCCTGAACCTAGCTGGAAGAAAAGTTAGGACAGCTCATACGGGGTGATGTCAGGCTGTGAAATCAGTCTCATATATATATATTCAGACATAATAGTAATATCCTACAGATCAAGGTAAATGAAATATAAGACACATAATGGTAATACATACAGCACATTTTTTCCACTATAGGCCAGAAGTCAAAGAGGTTGAAGAAATAGCCTTCAGTATTTAGCAAAGATTTATTGGAAAGTGTACAGGCGTATACAAACTGTGTTCATAAGCATGTGTTCACAAACAGCACTTGACAATTCATGAAGGAAACAAAAATAAAAATAAAAAATCTGCTTTAGAGAACTGTTTGTTTGTGTGCACCTTTGCAGAGATTACCTTTAAAAAAAAAAAAAAAAATTCTGCACCTGTTTTATTGAGTGTTTACCCGTTTGCAGAAGAGTACACCACTGTGTTATACAGATACCATTTTTATAGGGTTGCTGACAACTCAGAGGAGCACAAAAGCATTGAGACTGTCCGTGTAGGCAGGCAGTCAGTCTGATCAACAGAGCTTCTACATAGTAACTGCAACTCTATTTTTCTTTGGACAGAAATGAAAATGAATGTAAACGTAATGAAAGAGTAACTCTACAAGTAGAAGTCAGTGAACTGCATTGCATGAACATATTTGGCACAAATATCTTATGTAATAAAAGGTAGAATCACAATTGGATGCAGTAACAGGCTGAGTATATATTGTGCATTAAAATGTAGGGGTGATGCACAGATCAATTAACTGCATCCCTGGTTACTATCTGAATAGTTCTATTGCGCTTATTTACTGAATGTAACCGTGTTTCTTGAAAAAGCAACACAAATATATTTTTTAAGTTTGAACACTCCAGAATCTATATTTCATACAGATATGATTCTGTACATAATTTACCAAACAATTGTGGATATTTTGCATATTGGTAAAGATAAAGGCAATCAGGTAAAGCATATATTTTCAAAATTGTTCAGCTGTGAATGGAAATTTAAAGGCAACATTCTTTGCTGTGTTTGTGTTTTACGATTGACACAATGGTTGACATACAGAAACAGAGATACATTGGACTGCAATGCACTAACATACGATAATGACATTTCTCTATAAATCAAAAAAAAATAAAAGTTTGACAGTGTGTAAGATTGGAACTGCTAACACAATTGGTCAATTACCCTCACTAACAACCACATGAGATCACATGCAAATCCACACAAAATGGCATGGTCGGTCATGCTATACCTAATGACTCATCACTAATTATGGCCAGGAAGGGTTTGACTAACACTGATAATTCCAGAGGATGGATTATGTGAAGGGATCACTGTAAGTGTTGGTTTCTGTGCATCCATAAGCTTGTAAGATATTTACAGAGCAGGATTCTTTGCTATTGCAGCTTTTCATGGAAGGTTCCATGTTATGGAACTCTGTGTAATGGTTAGACCTTGACATAATTGTTCCAAAGATATGGCAGGAAATTTCCATAATTCCATAATTTGACTCAATGTCTTTAAAAAGGTCAAAAAATTACATTTCCTAACTTTTGGCATTTTATATGTTCTGACAGTATAACAATATGTAAAAAATTTAAGGCAGAGATCAAACTATATGATCTTATGTTAAATACATATACCATATTTATTATCTTTGAGGGACAGCAATGACCCTGGCACCTTACCGTGGAAACAAATACTTACACATAAGATTAACATGAGAATAACAATGTCCATTCCAAAAAATCTCCAAACAGAAATTATGGTGCACTGTGACAGACTTCGGGGTTCACTGTGAGAGACTGCATCATATCATGTGTGGTGACAAACTGTCCATGTCATTCCGAGTATGGTGAACTCATCTGTGATGCAGAAAAGAAAACCAATTAGAAAATCCCTCCCCACTTTTCTGAAGCACTTGCAATGAGTACACACATTTACACTACATTTTCCAAAGTATGTGGACACCTGAATATCACACCCATATGTACTTGTTTAACATCTCATTCCAAAACCATGAGCATTAATATGGAGTTAGACCCCCCCCCCACTGCTGTAACAGCCTCCACTCTTCTGGGAAGGATTTCCAGTAGATTTGGGAATATAGCTGCGGGGGGCTCACTTCCATTCAGCTGCAAGAGCATGAGTGAGGTTGGGCACTGATGTTGGGCAATAAGGCATTCCAGTTCACCTCAACGGAGTTTAATGGGGTAGAGTTCAGGGCTCTGTTCAGGCCGGTCAAGTTCTTCCCCACCAAACTCAACAAGCATGAATTTCATGAACACATTTCATGAAGCTCTTGACGAACAGTTCTTGTGCTGATGTTGTTTCCAGAGTTTGGAACTCTGTTGTGAATGTGGCAACCGAGGACAGATGATTTTTACACACTACATGCTTCAGCACTCTTGTGTGGCCTATTGCTTCACAGCTGACCTCCTAGAAGTTTCCACTTCACAATAACAGCACAAACTCACGTGTTGGAAAGGTGGCATCCTATGTCACTGAGCTCTTCAGTAAGCCTCATTCTACTTTCAATGTTTGCCAATGGAGATTGCACAGCCGTATGCTTGATTTTATGCATCTGTTAGCAATGGAAGTGGCTGAAATAGCCAAAACCAGTAATCAGAGTGGATGAGGTGTCCTCATACTTCTGGAAATGCGGTGAACAAGCAGAGCTTTTACTTTAGCTCAGTGCTAACATCGACACAGCCGCCCTTCAGGCAAGCATGCATTCTACACAACTGTCGTAAACGTGACTCACGGCGGTCTCTATCTCAAAGGGGCTCAGGTGCTGGTTCAGCATGTCGAACATCCCAGGCGTCATCGGAGGTTCGGGAGACGAGGAGGGGGGCGGACTGGAAAGACAAGGTCACCCAAAAACATTGAAAAGGCCGACTTCACCAAGAAAAGCGACGTACTCACACAGAAGAATCAGAACGGCTGTACTCACCGTAACGAGATGGGAATGAAAGCTGAGGGGATGTAGGGAAAGGCTACAGGGACGAGTGAAAAAAACAGATATGAAATACACATGTTAGCATTGTGCTCTGTGTAGAATTAAATAATGCAACACACAGTGAACATGTGACATAATGTAGGCCTATTAGCATTTGTAGGCTCAGCAATAGTGTCAACAATAACCAAAACAATAGTTTTTTTTTGTTAGTGTATTGCACCTCTGATTACATACAGCTGTGAGTCACACGAGTCATTCTCCCATGAGACGGGCTACTCTACCTTTGCTCGGCTGGCTGTTGTAATGTTTCCCGAACGCTTCGTCCTTCGGGATGTCCGGGTAGAGGAACTTCAGCGGGTTCTCCGGCACGATCCCGTGGGCGATCACCTTGTAGTCGCGGATGATATCGGCGAAGGGCAGAGCGCTGAGCCGACTTTTCGTGTACGGCTCCACCGAGTTGAACTTGGGCTCCCCTGTGGAAACACCCGTTCGGTGTCACGGGATTACTGAGGCGCGACAGGACGCTCTGCCGTCCGCGAGCAGCCCTTCACCATTGGCAGGCCACATTTAAGCTCATTCCCTTTACAGTGGTTGCTGTTTCTCCAGTTTCACAGATGACAGGAAAAGATCTGGAATGCATTTACATGGTGATAATACTCTGGTAATATTAAGGGATTATATACACCTGGTCACCTGACTAGATGACAATGCTGTTCTACAGCTTGAGTACGACCAGTATCCCTTGCTGATGCCAAATAAATATTTTTTTCTTGAGACTGAACTTGATTACAATATTTACAATATGTATACCTCTTTCATTTTGTCAGAAAAGGTCCTATAGTAATACTACTACTACTACTAATAATAATAATAATAATAATAATAATAATAATATGCTTGATCCACGCAAGACTCTCCTTAGTAAGAACAGAGAGCAGCTATGAGAGAAGACGACTCTCACTACCTCTGCCAAGTCCTCTATAAGTTAAAACTCTTGCGTACGGTCCAGAAATATTCCACGTACTGAAACAACATATAAAGATGTGTAATTTATCATTCTGTCAGTAGGGGGAAGTGACACAGTGCATACACAGACCCGGGTAAAGGCATGGCTTTTGATGCATCGGAATGATCTATTTTAGGGGAGACCAATATGTTTTTCCAGGGCCAATGCCAATACAGACAATTAGCAATTAAAGAGACCGATAAGTGATATTTGGGGCCGATATTCATATGTAAATATAAAAATTTTACCGTCAAAATTTGGAGTAACACAAACTCCAACTCTAAGAACATCACATGGGCATATCACAATTTAAGAGTAATGTTATGTTTTATTTTGTAAGCCTGCATTTGCAAGGGGAGTTTTTGGTCCAGTTTTGTGTCTGAGAGGAATTCACAATTTTTCAATCCATACTGTGCCAATCCATGGCATTTTAATTTCCTCCTTTTTTCCTTGTTTTAAATACATAAAGAATTACTGCCAAACCTAGCTTGAAATTATCTGTTGCCTCTCATAACAAAAATGACTGTAAAAAGTCAAAAGATTGTCAATAACACTGTAAAATAAACATAAGATTATGTTTTCTATATTAGAAGTGGGGGTATCTGAGTGTAAATCTACAACAAAGGTTGTAAAGCCACTTAATTAGGCTACTAAATAAATATATATTGACATATAGCCTGTAGCGCAAAAAATGATCAAGCACATAAACAAATATTGCAACATAATGCATAAGGCTTTGATGACAAATGTGATAGGCACCTATATTTAGCTGGCGTCGAAGCCTATCTTGTGATTCTATGCTTGTTCACGCTCCTAATATAGTTGATTTATTTTGGTCTGGCACCATCAAGCGCAGTCTAAGTCATCAGTCCATTTTTGCATGTAGGTATTTTGTGAAATAAATGTGTAGGCTATCATTTTACTGGTATAAAATCTACGGAGCATCTCAGTAAGCGTGTGTGTGTGCCTGTGTGTGTGTGTGAGAGAGAGAAAGAGAGCAAGAGAGAGGGAGATTACGTCCCCAAGTGAGTTTTGTAACTTTACATGCTTCCGTGACTTTTCCTCATCTCTCCCACAATCACAGAAAAGTGCTGATTGGCTATTCACGCGTCACTGCCCACATTTAAACCAATCCAATAATGCTGCGGGCAGGACATTGCGCCAGACTATAAAACTGTACCTGTCAGAGTGCCAACTGCATCAGAGGAGGGCACGCATCACATAAACTGGCAAGCGTGTCAGACAAAAAAAAAAAGATTCCGAAAATCGGGAAAAGGAGTACAGGAACCGATCATCAGCCAAACTGCAAATATATTTTTTAGATTTTTATACATCAAAGGGCTCACATATAGTCTTTCCCTGGGACACCAAGTGTGCTGCTGGTGCTGTTTCTTTAGATCAGTGGTTCTCAGACCCCTGTGTATGCTGCTATTTGCAGTGCTTTTTCCTCAGACTTACTAACACAATGCAGTCTGGGGTTATTATTATTGGCTTTGCCTGAATTCTTTATTATCTCTTGAATGTTTAGTTGTCCACCAATTAGGAGCCTATTGATTCACCGCAGACCTTAACATTATCAGTTACATTTTGTTAGCATCTTATTGTGAAATCATTCCAAATATAGCACAATAAGCACGTGAATATGGGACTTCTTTGTGGCATACGTAGCTATTTCTGACATAACGTGTCTTAAGGGGGTAAATAATCCCTCGAAACATGAAAACTGTAATCAGGAAAAAAATAACTGCTTGTTAAAATCATGTGATTGTAGTTGGGGGGGGGGAACGGAGCGAGCCGGTCTCGCGGGAACGGAGCGAGCTGAAACGGGCGGGGCGGGGCGGGGCGGGGCGGCGCTCACCGTTCTCCCCCTGCTCCATCCAGGTGAAGGTGATGCCCCCCAGGTGGCTCTCGCTGAAGCGCAGCAGGAAGGTGCCCGGCTCCTTCTCCTTCAGCAGCGCCCTCTCCGTCTCCTTGCTCACGAAGCCCATGATGTACCTGCGGGGCCCATCGCCCACCTCAGCGACGCCACACCTCTACCCACAATGCAGTTCTGGCCCATCTGTGTGCCACTTATTCGCCAGCTAAAAATTATCTGGCATTTTTTAAACTTTTACTTTTAATCACACAGGACACATCTGTATGTCATATTTTTTTTCATGTGAAATGAATCTAACAGGTCGTGCTTTATGACTTTGTAGATAAATAGGAAGCCAAGAAGGGCTGTATGGTGTATTTTCGTCATTATGAGTTCTTATGCTCACAAGTTCTAACTTAATTTTCAGTCATATGATCATTTCGATAAACCCTGATACTGAAAGCCAACTCTATTTCTGAAGCTGAGTGAGTTTCAGCATACAGCCAGAATGTCGGCTCACTTTTATATACACTCTGAAGCTGAGTGAGTTTCAGCGTACAGCCAGAATGTCGGCTCACTTTTATATACACTCTGAAGCTGAGTGAGTTTCAGCGTACAGCCAGAATGTCGGCTCGCTTTTATATACACTCCGAAGCTGAGTGAGTTTCAGCGTACAGCCGAAATGTGGGCTCGCTTTAAGCACACTCTGAAGCTGAGTGAGTTTCAGTGTACAGCCGGAATGTCAGCTCACTTTTATATACACTCTGAAGCTGAGTGAGTTTCAGCGTACAGCCGAAATGTGGGCTCGCTTTAAGCACACGCTGAAGCTGAGTGAGTTTCAGCGTACAGCCGAAATGTGGGCTCGCTTTAAGCACACGCTGAAGCTGAGTGAGTTTCAGTGTACAGCCGGAATGTCAGCTCGCTTTTATATACACGCTGAAGCTGAGTGAGTTTCAGCATACAGCCGAAATGTGGGCTCGCTTTGCGGTCATGTGCGCCTCACCCTTCCATCCAGATGGGCAGCAGGTGCTTCTTGATGAGTTCCAGGATGGAGTCGAGCCACATCCAGAAGCTGAAGGGCTTCCCGGGAATGTTCTCCTGGTAAAGCCAGGAACAGGATGGTTAGGAGTGGCCACAGCAGGGCTTTCATAACGGAAGCACAATCACAATGCTCCCATTGTTTCTACCCTACCGTGCCAAATACAGTATCAAAACAGAAGCCCTTAGTAGCTGAATGTCATTTGTGGTACTCCTGAACAGGACGAAAGGAGAAACCGGGCCAAGTATGCCCTATCATTGTGGTGTTTCATATGATAGGCAGATATTAGTTGGAAAAAAAAGAGGAAAAACAATGCAGGTTAACCACAGGTGCGATTCCGAGATGTGAAGTTTTATTGACTCAGACTTTGAGACTACAAATGGCCGCCCTGCCTACAGTTTGAGTGCGGCGTTAATGTTATCGCTTACCTTGCAGAATCTGGACCAGGAAACCTGGCAGTCCGCGTGAGAAGCCTGCTGACCTACAGATCACAGACACAATCAGTTAGAGAATGAATAACAAACGTTATGGGTCACAGACACACGCAGTCAGTGAGAATAACAAACGTTATGTGTCACAGACACACTCAGTCAGAGAGAGAATAACAGACATTCTGGGTCACAGACACGCTCAGTCACTGTGTCAATAACAAATTATAGATCACAGACAGGTTCAATTATTAGGGTAATCACAAGTTTTGTGTATGCACTTTTCTTTTACAATTGATTGCTATTTATCAACATACGCACACAAATACAAAAAAATAAATTTACGTACGGTTTTCAGGAAAATAATGATAAATGGCCCATAGGGTTAGACAGATATTTATTAGTCCTTTCAGAAATTCATGTGCCATACAGCAATCGTCAGACAAACAAACAGACAACTACAATACCATCATGTAGAAGATGACGGAACTGCATCCTTTGTGTGCGTGTATGTATGTTTTATGAATGTGCCCAAACTGAATGTGTATGTGTGCGCGTGTGTGTGCGCGCTTGTGTATGTGTGTGTGTGTATGTATGTGCATGCACGCGCGCGTGTATGTATGTGCGTACTCACCCAGCAGTTTGTCTCCGAGCATGCTCAGTTGCTCTCTGTTGAGGCCCCGCCCAGCGAAGGTTGAGAACTGCCAGCTGAGGACCTCAGATAGCTGCCCCCAGCTGGCCCGCAGAGGACTGCTGAAAAAGCCCAGATTCTGTGGGGGGGGGGGGGTGGGGGGGGGGGGTATAGACAGGGTGCAATATGGGGGGAGGGGGCATGAGTGAGGGGAAGGGGGGAGAGGGGAATCTCGTGGTGCAGTGTGGGGTACAGTCCCTTACAGACTCAATAAAATACCTTACCACTCTCCCAGACACTAACAAGATGGGTCAAGGACTTCATGGCTAGGACTGAAATTTTCCCAAATGCCAGCGAGTCTTCAGTGGCGGTGTTGTAGCAGGTGCTTGCTTGCTGGGCGTTGCAGTGTGATAAATTCTGAACATGCACTTTGGGGGACTGCGATAAAGACCACAAAAAGATGATGGCCTACCTTGGGCTCATCGGTCAGCAGGTTGTACCACATAACTGAGGCCCAGCCGCCTGGAAGCTGGCTGACGTTGGAGATGACCACCAGGGGCAGGGAGCAGGTCTGTAAGAGAGAGACAGAAATGAGCAGGTCTGTGAGAGAGAGGAGCAGGTCTGTGAGAGAGAGGAGCAGGTCTGAGAGAGAGAGGAGCAGGTCTGAGAGAGAGAGGAGCAGGTCTTAGAGAGAGGAGCATGTCTGTGAGAGAGAGAAAGAAAGGAGCAGGTCTGTGAGAGAGAGGAGCAGGTCTGTGAGAGAGAGGAGCAGGTCTGTGAGAGAGAGGAGCAGGTCTGAGAGAGAGAGGAGCAGGTCTGTGAGAGAGAGGAGCAGGTCTTAGAGAGAGGAGCAGGTCTGTGAGAGAGAGGAGCAGGTCTGTGAAAGAGAGGAGCAGATCTGAGAGAGAGAGAAGCAGGTCTTAGAGAGAGGAGCAGGTCTGAGAGAGAGAGGAGCAGGTCTTAGAGAGAGAAGCAGGTCTGTGAGAGAGAGGAGCAGGTCTGAGAGAGAGAGAAGCAGGTCTTAGAGAGAGGAGCAGGTCTGAGAGAGAGAGGAGCAGGTCTTAGAGAGAGGAGCAGGTCTGAGAGAGAGAGGAGGAGGTCTTAGAGAAAGAGGAGGTCTGAGGGAGAGAGGCAGAGCTTAGGGAGCAGGTCAGTTAGACGTCTGTGCGTCGTTTATGAGACGTCTGGGAGACTGACCTCCAGGTCGATGTTTTGGCCCTGCATGCAGAACTGGGCCTCGAAACTGAGGGAGTGGAGCTCCTCGGTCACCGTGAGAGGACCCTGAGTAGAACAAACCCCCACACACAACATCAACCAGAGAAACACTGTCAGTATGAACCACTTTCACCTTGTTGTGCTCTTTATCTGGCACGCTGACAGCAAGACAATCCAACAGTTACAGAAAGAAAAGAAGTTCAGCACTCGAAAGAAGGTGCGGCTTCTAAAGCAGAAGGTGAAAAAATTCCCTCTCACATATAGCAGCCTCCCCTTCTCAGGAACTTATCGGATCAGGAATGTTATGCTGCCCTCTACTGTCAGAAACTGGTATAAATCTAACTGGATTCATGAGTGTTCAGAGCATGAATTCAAATGTAATTAAATGTACTCCAGCAGGCAATACAGCATTCCAGTCTCCTGCTTTTCATCACCTTTTCACTTACAATTTTATTTGTATAGCACTTTTTACAGACAACTGTCACAAAGACACTTTACAGAGTAGCAAGGCAAGAGACAAAAGAGCAGAACATTTTCATGTGTCGCAGCCATTAGAGTGTTATATAATATAAAATAATATAATGTAGGACAGCAGGGCTGGGCAGTACAGGTCATCTCACCTCATTTCCTTTTGGTCCATTTATATATTTTCTTTCTTTCAGCTGCTGCAGAAAGTAACAATAATAAAAATAACACACAACATTGTTATAATATATAACAATTAACTATAAGACTCGTATCACTATGAGACATTGCATTCTGTGAACATAATCTGTAAACATCAAGTACTACAAATAATCCTAGCACTGAAACATATTTTATCTTTGTTTTAATGTATGCAAATTCATATGCAAATGTAAGGTACGTAAATTGGTTTGATTGGTCTATGATAGGAGAAGAATTTGATTACCAAGTGTCTGAATTCCACAGAGAGGCAACCATTGGAGGATTCCTCTACATCCATCACTTTGGTATTGTTGGTCAATATGAAGAATTGCCGATTCCTATGGGAACAAAGCCAAGCCGCTAAATGAACAAAAACATCGGCTGGAAATCAAAATAAGAGATTCGTTCAACTCAAATACATGCGTCAGTTGTCTGTGGTCTCTACCATTTAAACGTTTTCCTGCCCAGATCAGTAAAATTTTAACCTAATTTTAAATACGTCTTGTCAGGGCCCAGGTATGACCACAGTTCCTCAGTCTAGTTCTGCTGAAACCCCTGTTGATTGGTTGACTGCAGAATGAGGGCATCCGCTCTGCTGAGAACAAATGTTATTTTTTATTCTTTCTGTGTGAGACTAGGTTTGCGGATTGTCCCAGAATTGAAGCTAACTTCTAATGTAAAAATGTAATGGTGATGGGACTCTCTCTACTGCAAGCCTCACCCTTTAAAATATTAAAGATTTTTAAGTTCCAACAGAAATGCTACATAAAAAAAAAGTAATTACATGCAATGAAAAAGATTAAATACTTATAATCATATTACCAAGTTTTCCCTCAAAACATTAATTTAATGTTTGGAAAACCATTCGGAAACCATTCGGAAAATCATTTTATGAGTGTGTGTGTAAGTGCATGTGAGTGCTAGTGTGTGTGTGAGTGTGTGTGTGCCTGTGAGTGTGAGTGTGTGTATGCGTGTGTGCGTATGTGTGTGTGTTTGTGTTCGTGTGTGTGAGTGTGTGTGTTTCTGAAGGACGTATACCCAAAAACAGCACTGTATTGATACCTGATGCTACTCTAGAGTTCCTTAAATATTAGTAATGATAGCACACTTAATAGATGAGCCTTATTTCAACATCAGACACACCTGAAAATGGAGAAGTTTAAGTTGCACCCACATCTTGTGCTGCGAACACACACACACACACTCACTCACACACACACACACACACACACACACACACACACACACAACACACACACACACACACACACACACACACACTAACACACACACACACACACACACACACTCTAGTTTTGCTTTGAAACAGCGTATACAGAATTGACCCAAAAAAACAAGAAGGAAATGATAACCACAGGCTGTTACTCACACTCTGCCTGGAGGGAGGTCCCTGAAGAAGAGAGAAACAAAGCTAGGTTAAAGAATACAAAACAAAACAAATCTCGGGCATGCCTGTCACCTTCGAAAAACCCGTCAGGCCCACTTAACGACAGGTCCACTACTCTCTGTTTCTTTGCTCCTTGGTTAGGAGACAAGCATTAGCATTGGGCCTGCCAAATATGCCCCTTCGATGCCAGATTCCACATTTTTAAAAGTGCAAAAACATTATTGTCATATTTCATGGGTATGCATTTGAAATGTAATGGAAATTCAATTGAATGGCCTTAGCAGTTGCCCTTGTCACATGCTTGTGTTGCGTGTCTTTTGGTCAACATTTGCAAACACAAACTAATCCGTAGGAGCACACATATCTATATCACTGCAAAACGTTTAGCGCTTAGGGCCCTGTTTCACAAAGCAGGGTTACCGAGTTAGCTGGATAACTGCGCTGAGTGAAACACGGAACCCTCCCAAATCTGGAACATGAACTGAAGTAAAGAGAGCTGTTCTGGGTTTTACTCAGTGCAGTTATCCAGCTAACTCAGTAATCCTGCTTTGTGAAGCAGGGCCCTGGTTGTGGCTTAGTACTCAATATACACACACAAACCAACCACAAATATGGGATTTTAATTGCATGATGTTTTTATGCGCAAATTAATTGTTATTTGAAAGGGCTTACTTGTCAAATGTGGTCTTCACCTTCAGTTGATAATCTACCTCTGGTAGTTTCACCAACAATCTGAGAAAACATTTTTAGAGAACAGAAAATGAAAAAAGCATTTAATAGATCGACAAACCTGGATGTGGTTAATCATGATAAACGATGAATCCCCGAATTACAGTGTGGAAATGAATTACTGTACATACACAGGGCAGCTCAGTGCAACTGCTTAAAATCACTAAATTGGAGGAACATTTTCAGTTGGTGATAAAATGCATTAACAGTGTCAGTTCTGAAATGCATTGATAGAGGGGATACTCAGTATCAGTGCTGAAATGCTTTAATAGTGTCAGTGGTAAAATGTATTGATAGTGTCAGTACTGAAATACAGTGATAGAGTGAGTGCTGAAATGTATTGATAGTGTCAGTGCTGAAATACAGTGATAGTGTCAGTGCTGAAATGTGTTGATAGAGGGGATACTCAGTGTCAGTGCTGAAATGTATTGACACTGTCAGTGCTGAAATGCATTGATAGTGTCAGTTCTGAAATGCATTGATAGTGTCAGTGCTGAAATGCATTGATAGTGTCAGTTCTGAAATGCATTGATAGTGTCAGCTCTGAACATTGGCAGGTGCTGGAGGTGCCTACCTGACCTTCGTGGTGAATTGCACCTGTGTCTTAATGATGAGAGGCTTCTGAGGATGGGTGGGCATGCAGGGCTGTTTCTCCACTACAAACGAGCTGCAAAGATCCAACCAACATGACATCACTCCTCAGAGTCTGCTCCTACCACCCACCACCCAATGACAGGGCAGCACATCGAAACTTTCACATGACATCACTCAACACACGTACTTTTCTTAGTGACACAACCTGGGAAAATGTAGGTGTCCTGAGAGTACCTGGCTAAAATTAAGGTTATTTCAGGGTTAATTCCCAGCTTATGATGATTATTATTCCAAACTTACCAGGCACCTCGCACGTAAACTTACTGGCAAAAAATAAGAACCATTTTGTTATCATTTAATCAAAAATGGTGCAGGCTCAAAAGCCCTTGGGGCCAGTAGTACTGTTGATTTCAATCCCTCCCCTGTAAGCAGGACAGATTTAAACCTGACACACCAGGTGAGAGTAATTTCTGGTTTATCAGTGACATCATTGTATTATGGACAACAGTACTACTGGCCTTGGGAACTAGATTTGAGTACGCCTGCAGGTAGGTGGGTAAATGTTTTTAAATGCTTTTTTGATTTATTTATTAATCAGTTTGAAGCAGACCAACAGGCATTGTCAGTGTTAATGTGCAACAATTTCTCCATAATATAGACTAATTAAATCAAATACAAGCTATTAGTTAATTTTGAAAAAACTCATGAAGGATACATTTCAATAACATTTTAAGTATATTTCCGAAGTAAGCACTGAAATATGTTAGCATCTGACTGGATGAGAGTT
The DNA here is from genome assembly GCF_018555375.3 of Anguilla rostrata. Lineage (NCBI taxonomy): Eukaryota > Metazoa > Chordata > Actinopteri > Anguilliformes > Anguillidae > Anguilla > Anguilla rostrata. Next base: position 10,660,639 of record NC_057947.1, read on the forward strand.
TTACTTTTAAAACTCATATTGAAAAGTTAAAATTTGCCTTAAGAACATAGCTTGGGTTCCTGCATAGAAACAAATCTTGTTTCCCCATGTCTTGCAGACGAAAGATAGTTGAAGCTACCTTGCTATCTGTACTAGACTATGGCGAAGTATCATATACACATGTCTCTGCCTCCTCTTTAAATCTCTCAATGCACTTCATCCCTCCGCACTCGTGTGTATTACAGACAATGTCTTCGATACTCATCACTGCTTTCTGTACCAGAAAGTCGGTTGGCCATCGCTGACGGTTAAGAGAAACCCTCACTGGTATGCGTTCATATATAAATGTCTTTCACAGAAACTGCCGCCACACCTTGCTGTGTTTTTACGATGGAGAAATAGTGCTTATCCCGTTCACAAGACCGGATGTCCCTCGAGGTTCCCAGGGCAAATTCAAACCTCGGAAACACAGCTTTTAGCTTCTGTGCTCCGGATACTTGGAACCTTTTACAATGTTCTCTTAAACTTTATTTCATTGTCCTATTAAGCACATTCAGAAAGAGTATTTTTAATATGATTAGCCTGTACTGTGACTGCTTTAATTAATTTTACTTCTATTTAATTACTTATTTAATTTATTTATTAGAGTTACTTTGTTTTAGCTCTATGTTTAAATTTTTTTCAGTGTTTTCACCATTTTAAATCTGTAATCTCATATATTCTAGTTTATGTTCTTGTGTTTTGTATTTTCATATACATTCCTTTTACGATGTACACTCGGCACACAAAAATTATCATAACCATCCAAATTCAAACTCTCTATGAACTGGAACAATGAAGCACATTACAGAAACAACCCTCCTTCTGGAATCTGAAACCAGACAAGCTTATGAAGTGGGAATATTGAGCCTCATTCACAAAACTTTTCTTAAATTATTCTTACTTTTGTTCTTAAAAATGTTCCTATGAAAAAACAATATGAGATTCATAACACATGCACAGACCTTTGTTTTTGTGCATATCCCAGGTGTATAAGATGATGAATGCTGGCTAGTTGTAAATTTAATGCGCAATCCTGTTCATATGATTTGCATAAGGAAACAGCCATGAACAAATACAAGAAAATGCTGAATGCCGAAATGTTCTTGGAAACGTTTTTACACGCAGTTTACGATCAAATGTGATCGTACGCATGTTTTGTGAATGAGGCCCAGTGTTACCTTAAATCACCGGGAACTGAAAGTAGTCAGGAGGAAGGCCAGTGCTGTACCTCTTGATAAGGTGGTAGATGAGATATTTGAGTTGCTCTTCCATCTGAGGCTTCTGCTGGGTGATGGGGTCTCCGTCGTAGGTCACCTTCAGGGTGAGCTCCCCGAGCTTGTCCAGCTGCCGTTTGATCTGGAACAGGCTCTGCGCCATCAGAGTGAACCTGTCGAGCGGAGGCAGCGTTCTCAGTGCATTATGGGCCACCGGGCCACAGAGCTCACGTTGTTTCTCCTGTTACACTGACTCTGATGTAAGGGTAACGGAAAGCTGCGGGTGAAATGAGCAGGGTGACTTTTGGGTAAGCGTTTCTGAAGGGGAGTCACAAGGCGAAGGCTTTCAGAACAACCTAAAAATCAAGAGCTGATAAAAAAAAAAAAACAACCTGCAGCGTATGGGCTGTCTTTACTGTACCAACGTAACCCCCATGGCGGGTTTACTGTGAAATTATCTCTTCGGCACCTCAGTCACTATCCCATCAGAGTACTTATGAGAGTTTCAGTGAGAAGGCACTGCTATTCTGTGGCTTGGTGGTGTGTGTGGCGGGGGGGGGGGGGGGGGGTTGGTGCGGTACCAGTTCTGGAGCTGGTCCAAACCAGTCAGCTGTGGACCTCCAATGCAAGCGATCTGCTGCCTCCTCTTCCAGTCATTCAGCTCAGGGCTCATCTGCGAGCTCATCAGCGCGTCAATCTCTTTGATCACATCCACCATCTTGGACAGAATCTCCTGCAGGGGATGTAGTAGAGAGGTATGAACACGCCCTTGCACTTATTGTGCCCTTAAACCACCTCTCTGAAACCACAGTGCTACAAAAGATCTCACACACTAACCAGATCTAAACTCTCCCCGATGGCACAGTCCCGCACAGGGTTGGGTTCACACTCTAGTCAGATCTAAATGCTCGCTGATAGCACAGACTCACAAATACTTTATGCTAATTGGATAATCCAATCTCAGCATTCAACAAAGCCGTGTAATAATCAGGTCTAAACCCTCTCAGAGCACAGTTCAACACAAATTCTACATACTAACCAGATGGTCAGCTCACGCAATCCTTCTATCCTCTCTACTTCTTAACAACAGGAGCTTCCGGTTGGTAACAGGAGTTAGCGTGTAACTTGTTAGCGACTAACTTATTTAAAGCACATAACACCTTCGAAATTCAAGGTTGAGATATTAACAAGTGTAATTCATGTCGTAGAACAACACATGAAACTATCTTGAGCTTGTGTTCACCACAGACCTGATTTTCTAAATAAATCAAAAACCCTATTGGAAAAAAAGCACACGAAATCTGCTGAGGGAACCCATGGCTTAAAAGTGCTATCTCACTTACAGGTTTTAGGACTGTAAACTGAAACACTCAATACGAACATGCTTTGGTTGAGAGTCTGCTCAGTTTGATAAACACAGTTGGTGTACTTTGGTAGGGAAAGAAGCTTTTGACAAAACTTAAGTAAAGTTAAGCCCTGTGGATACTCGTGAGTAATTGTGGCACTATATTTGGAAAGCGATATTGCTGTTGAATTTTTCTCATGTAAATTTTCGGTGCTTAGAGGTCACAAAGCCTTGGGGTCCCATATCAAGGTGCGCTGTAGTGGATATCCAGAAAACCTTGCCAAATCTGAGCAAAACTATCTGGACGGATGGACAGCACTCTGGTTTATTTCATTTTTGGGGGAACTGTCCCTTTAACTTCAATTTAGGGAGAGAACTTCAGTGTTACATGTATAAAATATGTGTTGTGAGCTTATTCAATCGTAACTGTTCCTTTTGATGATATACAAATGCAAAAACACAAACACGCGGGAAACATGAATACACAGTGAGAAAGTGCAGACCAACAACAGGAACAAACAGCTACAGTGACCTCAGATCTCAGGACAAAACACATATCTATGAAACGACTCGCTTCCTGACATATGAGCTCTATTTATTCTGTCATTTATGTATACTGGCAGCAGTGCACTGCCCGTTATACTCACACATGTTTATTAAAGATTGGAAATAAAAAATGCTGATGAAAAGGAAACTGTTTATGCTAACTGCTAACCAGAGCCATTTCGTGTTATTGTAGACTTGTAGAAATCATATGCACCAGATCAAAACAAAGAGGAACACACTGAGCGGCACTTGCCTTCCTTTTGAAGTCAAGTCGGTTCAGCATTTCTTGAAGCGTAATAACTTCCTGCTTCACAAATGTAGTGTTTCTCTCTGCTGGGTCTGAGTAGAGCATAAAAGTTCCATCAGCAATAAAGACCAGTGCACAGTGGAGAAGTACAGGTGCGTGTTTGTTATGAGTGGAATGGGATTAGCAGAATTATCTGCCAATGCATGCACAGGTGAGTTCAGGTGGTTTCCTGTTTGCTCAGAGTACTGTCAGCAGTCCTTTATAAATAAACCTATAGAAACTGCTTCTGAAGAATTGTGGTGAAAACTAGCTTTGAATTTAAGTGATGGAGCATTCACTCACAAACACATGTGCATTTGTGTGTATATATTATGTGTGTGTGTATTTGTGTGTGTGTGTGTGTGTGTGCATGTGTGCGTGTATGTGTGCATACGTGTGTGCGTGTGCGTGTGTGTGCATGTGTGTGTGTGTATGTGCGTGTGTACCTGTGTGTGTGTGCGTGCATGTGTGTGTGTGTGTATGTGTGCATACGTGTGTGTGTGTGTGTGCGTGTGCATACACGTGTGTGTGTGTATGTGTGCGTCTGTGTGTGTGTGTCTGTGTGTGTGCATACACGTGTGCGTGTGTGCGTGTGCGTGTGTGTGTGTATGTGCACGTGTGTGTGTGTGCATACGTGTGTGCGTGCGTGTGCATGTGTGTGTGTATCTGTGTGTGTGTGTGCGTGCATGTGTGTGTGTATGTATGTGTGTGCATGTGTGTGTGTGTGCATACACGTGTGTGTGTGCATGTGTGCGTCTGTGTGTGTGCATACGCGTGTGCGTGTGTGCGTGTGCGTGTGTGTATATGTGTGTGTCTGTGTGTGTGTGTGCATACGCGTGTGCGTGTGTGTGCATGTGCGTGTGCGTGTGCGTGTCTGTGTGTGTGCCTATGTATTTGCCTGAAGGCTGGCCCACCTCGAGACTGAAGTGTTTTAAAGCGGAAGTCGAAGTCGTCCTGCATGTCCTCCAAGTACTTCACTGCCTGATCAATCATCTGTGGGGAAGAGAAAAGAGGTTCCTTCAGTAACACTCCTCCTACACAGCAAAGCCTGAACCATTTCTCTTTCTTGTTATGCAAATAAATCGGGTGCGTATTCATGTGACCAACAATGCGCCTCAGGCACGAGCCCTCAAATCAGATATTTTTTTTTTTTACATTTTAAAAAATCAACACCAAGTGCGTGTGAATGAACAGCACCTGAGAAAGAACCTGAGGAACTGGGAACTGAGCGTGAAGGTGCACGGCCTGAGTGTAGCCTGACCTGTACGCTGCTTCGGATTACAGCCACCCGGTTATCCATGTTCTTCTGTCTCTCAAACGCAGCCGAGTTCTGCATGGACTTCTCCAGAGGTCCCTGAGGATAGGGGAAGGGGCCGGGGGGTCAGGGTGAGGGGAGAGAGTGTTCACACAAACTGGTGGAATAGGGAGGGGAGTGTTCACACACACTGGTGGGATAGGGAGAGAGCGTTCACACACACACTGTGGTGGGACAGGGAGTCGAGTGTTCACATACACTGGTGGGATAGGGAGAGAGCGTTCACACACACACACACAAACCGGTGGGATAGGGAGGGTAGTGTTCACAAACCAGTGGGATAGGGACGGTAGGGTTCACACACACTGGTGGGATAGGGAGGGGAGTGTTCACACACACGGGTGGGACAGGGAGGGGAGTGTTCACACACACGGGTGGGATAGGGAGGGTAGTGTTCACACACTGGTGGGATAGGGAGGGGAGTGTTCACACACACGGGTGGGATAGGGAGGGGAGTGTTCACACACACGGGTGGAATAGGGAGGGTAGTGTTCACACACTGGTGGGATAGGGAGGGGAGTGTTCACACACACGGGTGGAATAGGGAGGGTAGTGTTCACACACTGGTGGGATAGGGAGGGGAGTGTTCACACACACTGGAGGAACAGGGAGAGAGTGTTCACACACACTGGAGGAATAGGGAGAGAGTGTTCACACACACTGGAGGAACAGGGAGAGAGTGTTCACACACACTGGAGGAACAGGGAGAGAGTGTTCACACACACTGGAGGAATAGGGAGAGAGTGTTCACACACACTGGAGGAACAGGGAGAGAGTGTTCACACACACTGGAGGAATAGAGCCGAGAGCAGAGCAAGCTGCTGTGAGGTGAGGTCAGCGAGGCCTGTAGACGGTGTAATACCTGTTCCTGCACACTGGCTGTGGCTATTATCCGCCTCTCCTCTCTCAGACAGGTGGAGATGATGCTGGCCATTTGTAAGGGACTGGAGTTATATTTCGCCTGGTGGGGGAGGAAGAGCGTTCATACACACGCATCGGCTGTGTGACATTACTGTCATTCCCCCTGCAGAAAGGGTACAGTGGCCTGCATGTCTGGTTCTTCCCTTGAATACGGTGTGTCTCCTGAAAAGGTCTCTCAGTGAGACTACGACCATTACAAAAAGAAAGTTACACTTGTTTTGTGGATTTTTTTATGAATGCCCTTATATTTTAGGGATTCATTACCAAGCATATTCCTAGACGGCTGACCACTCCCCACCCACCCCTTTCTGTGTTTTCCACTGAATAGCATCACGGGTTGTCGGCGCTACCTTTAGCCTTTCTGCTGGACACGGTAAAATTGTGTGTGGGGGGGGGAGAGGGGGTGTAGACCGTATTTTTTTTTTTTTTGTGATTGTGGCACCCATTCAGACAGGTGGCGCCCTAGGCGACACGCCTTGTCACCTACGCCTAGAACCGCCTCAGGGAAACGTAATCAGCATAACTCAAGAAAACAAGCGTGTCAGATTCACAGAAATGTGTGCTATCTTTATTTTATTTTCAGACTTCTGAAAAAACACGTTCTATGTGTTTCATTCTGATATAATTATTCTATTGGATATCTGTTGCAAACATGAGAAGATTATGTACTGAGCACTACAGCAGGGGTCTCATTTATAAAATAGTCTTACGCTCATATTGTATCCTAAACAGTGGTGTACTAGAAAACATTAATTAAATAGTTACTCAGGAAATCCCACTTAAACGTTGACACGATCATATCGCTATGTAAAGTTTATACTAGACGTAAGTTAATTCCCTGTTGGTCATGTGGAGGTACTGCATGTTTGAGTGTAAGGCACAGGCATGTTACTTTAAACCAAGGAAAGCAGCTTTTGCCAGGGTCAGTTATTTATTATTTATATTTTGTATAAATCAACCATAAGCACAACTTTAGAAATGATCACAAAATTACATTTAAGTCTAAATCCGAGAACATTTTTATAAATGAGGCCTCAGGAGTGACGTTAAACTAGGGTAAAATCACAATAATTCAGTGAAAAGTAAAAGGATACACAAGGTGGTCATGAGGTACACATCGTAAAAAAACTAATCTTATTGTGCTTTATTGTTGTAAAAATGGAGGAAATACAGCACCGTGCTTTATGTTTAAAATATGTGTGTCCTTTCAATCAAAATCACCAATACGTTATAAAACACTTTTTCAGGCAAATATGAAAAATGTTTTTAACATATCTTTGACCTATAGGACATAAACAGAGAATTCTGAGCAGTACAAAAGCCATAGAAACTTTCCCGTTCTTTTCTCCAAAATAGTGTTGCTTTGTTTCAGCGACAGAGTGAAACTAGACTGAACATTTCTAGAAGTTTCCCTCACGGTGCCCTTTGAGGTGCCATTTTGTGGGTTGACAAGGCAAATACACAGATAAGAACACAAACTGACAAGGGGAATTTTTTTGTGTCTTTAGCTTAGCATGATTCGCCTGGTCTCAGCCTTTTTCACTGCTTTTGCAGTTGCTCACACACCAAAATCCCCTTTACTGCCTACACAGCCTTTTCTAAGTCTCTGAAAAGTCCTACTTCAGAAGAACAGGTTGTCGTCATGGCATCTAACGCAACAAGATGAGTTCACCTTCTCACGTCTCTTGAAGTTCAACTAATTATGACATCTGGCTGTACTGCAAAGAGAGATCTTTAATTTGGAAGGGTGTGTAACAGGTTTTCTAACCTCTGATGAAACTTGAGTAACCACTTCCTTGTACAAAAGTGAAAGTCTTTATTGACAGAAATGAAAAGCATTTCGATGTGCCGCTAATTTCACTGCGAGTTCTGAGCAGTGGTCTACTGACCCCACCCCTCCATCTGGGTGAGTTACAGCAAACATGTACATGACAAGAGACCATAGATATCAACCGATGTGGAGAAACAGGGGCTCCATCAAGTAACCCTGCGGATGGGAAAGTGCTCTAGTAGTCCCAGAATTGGAATCTGGCCAAGATATTATGCAATTTGTTAAATCCAGTGTTAAATCAACTCCTAGTCTGAACTCACATAAACTCTGTCAAGTTAAATTAACACTGAGAATTTGACTGTTAACCTGACCCAGCCCGATGCCCCTAATCTTTTTCCGTTCCAACAGAAATAACAACAAGGATTTATGGCTGCTGGCAAAAACATAAACCAAACCAATCAAACCAATTTTAAATGGAATCAAGTGGGATCACTGATCTAATTCCCATGATCAGTCAAACACTGATCTAATTCCCATAATCAGTCAAACACTGATCTAATTCCCATGATCAGTCAAACACTGATCTAATTCCCATAATCAGTCAAACACTGATCTAACTCTCATAATGAGCGAGACACTGTTCTAATTCTCATAATCAGTGAAATACTGATAGGAATGCCATAACCAGTCAGACGCCTATCTAATTTCCATGATCAGTGCCCGTGACTGCAGCAGAAATGTAGGGGAGATTTACGTTGCTATAGCAGTCAACAGCATAATACATTTTGTTTTGATGTGAGCAGCAGGTCTGTAGGTGCTTCCTCTGCTCTCATCAGCTCGGCACCTTCATCACTGCACAGGAAACGGGAAACCACAACGGTCCTTTCTGTTGACGCCAGTTTCCAGGCAAGTCGGCGCTACGTGCAGCGACAAGCCCAGGCCTCGCAAAACAAGCGCCACAAGGGCTCGAGCTAGCCCTGTTATTTTGGGGGGAGGAAAAAAAGTTCCTCAATGAACAGACAGATGGTTATCTGTCAGCCAGGAACCTTCGGTCATATCTGCGCAGTCGGACATTTTTCCCGCGCGGCTTTCCCGAAAAGACACAAACGGCGTCGCGCAGTTACTGGAAAGCCCAGCCCAACTGGCACAAACCTCAACTTCGCTATGCGGAAAGGGAAGCCGTAACACCTGATGTGGGTTTCAGTATCCATACAAGGCTGGAAGAAAGGCTCTGTTCCCTTTACACTCCCGAATAATGTATTATTTTTGTTTCACTTTGCATTTATTCAACAGCTGTTCATATGTAAGTCGCTCTGGATAAGAGCGTCTGCTAAATGCCTGTAATGTAATATGAGACACTAAACTTTGTACCTGGAAAACCCCAAGGTATCATTTAGAAGACACTCTGAATGCCATAGGCTGAGGCACTGACTTGAGTGAAGTTTTTAACTTGGCAATGCAAACCTACGCGTGTCAAACTGTATTCAGTGTTACACTGTTCTATAGACAGTAAAATAAAACAGAAAGGTCAGCACTCCTCATCAGGAGTAATTTTCAGTAAGACTATCAATGAAGAGTAAATAGCACACTGAAGAACACAGAATGAGATGCTACAACTACCGACTATCGCCATACTATCAATAAAATAAAAAAACTAATAATAAAAAGTTATCAAGGTAAATCCAAAGCACCAGCACAGTCACAGCCCAGAGAACCAGAGCAGCACAGTCACAGCCCAGAGCAGCAGCACATTCACAGCCCAAAGCAGCAGCACAGCCCAGAGCAGCACAGTCACAGCCCAGAGAACCAGAGCAGCACAGTCACAGCCCAGAGCAGCAGCACAGTCACAGCCCAGAGCAGCACAGTCACAGCCCAGATCACCAGAGCAGCAGCACAGTCGCAGCCCTGAGCACCAGCACAGTCACAGCCCAGAGCAGCATATTCACAGCCCTGAGCACCAGCACAGTCATAGCCCAGAGCACCAGCACAGTCACAGCCCAGGGCACCAGCACTGTCACACTCCAGAGCACCAGCACAGTCACAGCCCAGAGCACCAGCACTGTCACAGCCCTGAGCACCAGCACAGTCACAGCCCAAAGCACCAGCACAGTCACAGCCCAGAGCAGCACAGTCACAACCCTGAGCAGCAGCACAGTCACAGTCCAGAGCAGCAGCACAGTCACAGCCCAGAGCACCAGAGCAGCAGCACAATCACAGCCCAGAGCAGCACAGTCACGGCCCACAGCACCAGAGCAGCAACACAGCCACAGCCCAAAGCAGCAGCACAGCCCAGAGCAGCACAGTCACAGGCCTGAGCACCAGCACAGTCACAGCCCAGAGCAGCACAGCAGCAACACAGTCACAGGCCTGAGCACCAGCACAGTCATAGCCCAGGGCACCAGCACTGTCACAGCCCTGAGCACCAGCATAGTCACAGCCCAGGGCACCAGCACAGCCCAGAGGAGCACAGCCACAACCCTGAGCAGCAGCACAGTCACACCCCAGAGCACCAGCACTGTCACAGCCCTGAGCACCAGCACAGTCACAGCCCAAAGCACCAGCACAGTCACAGCCCAGAGCAGCAGCACAGCCCAGAGCAGCACAGTCACAACCCTGAGCAGCAGCACAGTCACAGTCCAGAGCAGCAGCACAGTCACAGCCCAGAGCACCAGAGCAGCAGCACAATCACAGCCCAGAGCAGCACAGTCATGGCCCACAGCACCAGAGCAGCAGCACAGTCACAGCCCAAAGCAGCAGCACAGCACGCACCAGCACAGTCACAGCCCAGAGCAGCACAGCAGCAACACAGTCACAGGCCTGAGCACCAGCACAGTCACAGTCCAGAGCAGCACAGCAGCAACACAGTCACAGGCCTGAGCACCAGCACAGTCACAGCCCAGAGCAGCACAGCAGCAACACAGTCACAGGCCTGAGCACCAGCGCAGTCACAGCCTAGAGCAGGACAGCAGCAACACAGTTACAGCCCAGAGCAGCACAGTCACAGCCCTAAGCACCAGAGCAGCAACACAATCACAGCCTAGAGCAGCACTATCACAGCCCTGAGCACCAGAGCAGCAACTGAATTACAGCCCAGAACACCAGCGCAGTCACAGCCCAGAACAGCAACACAGTCACAGCCCAGAGCATCAGCACTGTCACAGGCCTGAGCACCAGAGCACCAGCACAGTCACAGCCCAGAGCATCAGCACTGTCACAGCCCAGAGCAGCACAGTCACAGCCCTAAGCACCAGAGCAGCAACACAGTCACAGCTCAGAACAGCAACACAGTCACAGCCCAGAGCATCAGCACTGTCACAGGCCTGAGCACCAGAGCATCAGCACTCTCACAGCCCAGAGCAGCACAGTCACAGCCCTAAGCACCAGAGCAGCAACACAGTCACAGGCCTGAGCACCAGAGCACCAGCACAGTCACAGCCCAGAGCAGCAACACAGTCACAGGCCTGAGCACCAGAGAAGCAGCACAGTCCACAGCCCACAGCACCACATTCAGCCTATCTCATCTTATGAGCCCTGTTGAAAGCTTCTGAAAAGGCAGCTTGTGACACACCATTCATTTTTTTGCCAGTGATTTCCTGTGTTGATGCAAAGTACTAAAGAAGCTGTGAAAATCTAAAGAAATCAAATCTTAATAGTCACCGGGATTCATTATTTAAGGGGGATTCTGAAAACAAATGTATCTGCATCCCAAAGCTATTGGCTACCTCATGACTAAAAGTACCACATACCAGTGGATTCATTTACATATTCCACTTCTTATAACTTAAAATAAAATATCTGTGCCCAAGTGACATTTTTGTTACTTTAAATCATGTTTTTGAAGCATTTCATCTTGAAATAAAAACACAATTTCCCATAAGCTGCGACAAAACGTACAATTTCTCTGAAACACGTGTGTCACGCTGTCAATTAAACAGCGTCCTGACAGGAGCCTTCTGCATGCCAGTCAACCCTCGGCTCATTTCCAGAAGTGAAACTGCCCCAGGGAACCGGCTCTGTCAGGCCCTGCCTGCAGGAGCGCGGGGGCTGAGAAGGGCGGGTCCCCCTGGAGCCACGAGGACGGCAGACACACCTGCAGCTGCTGGTGAATCCTCTTCAGGTTATGCCTCTGCAGGAAGTTCTGCTCCTGCGAGCACAGCCTCTCCAGCTGGGTCAGGAGGTTGCTGAAGAGGACAGCGGCCATAGATTCGTGGTTTGAAGCCGTGTCCCTGGGGGAAAGTGACAGGAAACCGTTCAAGAACAAAAAAAAACACTTTAACGGCGGTACTCGCCCCCCGCCATTCCGCATTTCTGTGACGGTAAACGCTGTGAACCGGGAACGAGCTGATTTAGTACTTCCTGAAAAGTTGGCCCTGTGATGAACTTTAGAACCCAAACAGCAATAAAGTTTATCATGGAGAAAATATGTGAAAATGTGCTAGACACATTTTTTTTTTTTTGGGGGGGGGGGGGGGCACCAACAGTATCACCCCCAATACAACATGATAATATTGGGGGGACAATTTTATGTTTTCCCAAAGTTCGAAGGGGGGCATGTCCCCTCATCTTGGGATCTACATCCACAGTGTCAGACATTAAGAACAAACCTCAATATAACATGATTTTTTTCTGCTCTTCCAGACGGAAGGGATCAATGTTTTGCGAAGTGCCTCACTGAAAGGTACACGTGGGCGAGCCCCACCTGGGAATTTAACCTGAGTCACAGGTCCAGGTCTCTGACCATAGCTATCCCCGAACTTACCAGTCCTGGCTCTCGATCCAGGCAGCCAGCACCTGGCGGACCTCCATGGGAAAGTTGTCATCGTAAAAGTAATCCACTTGCTCCAAGAACTTGACCTCTAACTGTTGGACTTGTTTCCACTGACTCATACTACAGAAAATCCAGAACCACAAACACATACACACACACACACACACACACACAGTATACATTATACATAGAGATAAAATGCATTGGCTGAAAAGCTATTTTAACTTAAAGAAAATGGATTAAAAATCACTAAGCAAACGGTTCAAAAACAATTAACAGGATGGAAACAAGTTTTGAAAATGTCTCATCAATTTCAAGATGAGCATGTTTTCTCCATACAAGATATACCTGAAATTCTCAATGTAAAATTCTGAATATATTAGTACATTATATATTAGTCTCTAATCTACAGTAGAATACGCCTGCGAATACAGTACGCGATTATGAAAAACCGAGAAATTAGGGAAAGATAAACAAAATGTATACAATTAGTGCTGTAACTGGGAAATGTACAAACCTTTTTCTTGTAGCGAGCGAGCGAACAATCCAGCCGCACCTCCGGCACCTGCAGCGCGTGTGTAAAAGGTTTCCTCCTCTGCTTGTAAACTTTGCTATGTTTGGCGTCACGGCGTGGGCAGTGCTCTACTTATGACGAATCCATCAAACACACTGCTGACGGGGGAAAGCGTTTCCATAACAATCTGTGACCATTTATTCTGAGGGAATTGCTTCGGCTATGAAATTAAATGGTATTTAGGCAAATAAGACTGGATGGGGCCAATCTACCACTAATGTCTGTTTGAACGGTTTACTCAAGAAACCCAAGTAGAACTAGAAGTTTATAAAGGATGTATAAACAAACCAATTTAAGAAGCAAATTACATAATTATATGGGCAATACGTTTACACTTTACTCTACATTCATTTTTGAAACAACATATTTTAAAAGTAATGTCGGACTGCTTTCATCTCGCGCTATGATTTCAAATGCGTTAAAGCGCACTGCTACCAATGGGTTACGTTGAGCATCACGTGACCAAACTGGAAAACAGGTCTCTTCACTTCCGCCAGTCGTCAAGGTAGCCGCTGTCGGTCATAGATATGTCTATGCTGTCGCTAGCTAAGTGAGCTGAAATTAATTAAGTGTGCTTAGCTGGAGTTTAACCAGCGGACCAGGGATTACCATTCTCCGTGAGACTCGCAGACTCTAGTGGTTACTCGTGGTGTTGCAGTATAGCAAACGTCAGTGCCAAAAAGCAGTGTTTGCCATTGAAGTCCATTCCAAACTTCGAATTTACCCTGGCCAAATTATATTATTTTGGACCGTACTTTGAAATTGTAAAATTTCTTAACACCGAACTAATTACTTTCCAGGGATCGATTTTCTTTCTGAGCGGAAGACATAACATTCCAGTTTGGTCCGCATGGTTTTACATCACAGTGCACCACTCCAGATAACAAGGGCACACCAGTGCATGGACGAGTTTGAGGCTGTGATTGACTCATCGATTCACCATGCTGAAAACGGTTACTGGCTTCATGCACCGATCGTAGAGTGCACAAGGCGGTGAAGCCTACGAAGTAACGAGAAACAGCCTCTACTGTTGAGGGCAAAAGAGCAATTGCTGCCCATTGAATTCAGTATAGAAAACCAACGTCACTGAACTACCAAAGAAAACGTCAGCGGTCCATTTTTTATTTTAGTTTTTCATTATATGTAGCAGTTTGTGAAACAATGGCTGTTTCCTTCCAGAAGTATTGGGAAATATTTATTAATATGTACATAATCTATTACATACGTTTACAATCTGCTTTTCATATGAAATGTAACATTCATTCATAGAGTTTAAGAATACCAACAGGGAAGTTTTATTTTGCCTTCAAAAGTCTGATATCCCCCATTTACACAGCACAGGCTTACTTCACATGCTTAGCTTTGCTGAAGGTGCGCTTACCTGTGTAATTAAATATGCATGTCTATGGCGCCAATGAGCAGCTCTCATAGGAATCATCGGAAACGGTGTCAGCGTAAATACTGTTGCCGGTACAAAACCTGTTTCTTTTCGCTTCCGGTAAACCCCTATCACATGATTTAAACTTCGGTAGGCCTACATTGTTTTGAACATCTGTACGTACAGTTATACTCTTCCACTCTTTTGTAGCTGTTCGCACTTAGCTAAATGCATTTCTCCTTGCTAACTAGCTTTCTGCAGTTCACTTGCTTTAGCTGTTTAGATTACAGTGCTTTAGGCTGCAGGCTAATAATCTGGTAAAACTGTCCAACCCAGATGCTATGTGAAGAACCGCATAGTTACACATGCTTAGCGTTGTTTCAAAAACGGGGTCAATACAAATGACACCAGCTCCCGAACTGGACTGAAAGCGGAAGGCAACAGGTTTTGTACCCGCAACAGTCTTTGCACTTACTGTACACCGGTAAGTGGAAGCTGTATTTAGTTCTTGTATATCTCGATGGTTTAAGCCATCTAGACCACAGATTGTCAAAAGAACTGGAGCAGCTATCCGAATATGTGGAACTGGCCCAGCGACATCCCACGTAACTCACTTTCACGCAGCCCGCATAGAGAAATGAATTGTTCTACTGTTATAACACTACTGGGTAATTGAGTGAAATCTTTGGGTTTATGCCAGAGAATGTAAGATGCTTGTAGCAGGAATCTCTCAAACTTTCCTGGCACCAATCAAGGTTGAGCGTGTTTGGACGGCTCCCCTAATATTCATCAAACCTACGGACCACATTGTATGTGACGTGATCCTACAACCGCCTCTACTGGTTGGGCTGTGGTGTAGCATTCCACATTGACTGGAATGGGATTTCTCAACCCTCTCTCCCAGCTGTCCAATTATAAGGCTGTTGTCATCATTGATAGGAGCAAATGGATAACACCTAAGATTATGAAAATGGTTCTTATAAAACTGACCTGCCTTGTTTTCTTTTGTAAAGGTTCATGCATTGGGGTATATGTGTACAGGAATGTGCACAGCCTAAATGCCTAAATACACAGCAATAACATAACTTGTCATCGTCCTCAATCAGATAAGCCACTTTTTTGTAATTAAGTCACGTAGTCTCACTGGACTGATGGTATCTAAGATCCGTATCTGATGCAAATGGGTGAAGTGATGATTCAGTTGCTTGCGTTTCCGTCCCTCTCCCCTGCAGGTTCATTCTTGCTCAGTAGATGGCGCGGTTACACTTTAAGAATTCACTGACTATTCTCATCAAGGTAATGTATGATTTTTGAGCTTCATTCTTTGCTGATTTTCCAACTTACCAGAGGGTTGCTTTGTGACATGTTGTAATTGCTTTAACGCTTTGCAGTTATTGAGTTCAGAGATTTTTTGTGAGATAATGTTTGTGTCTGTCCAGCATGAATAAAAGAGGCCTGTTGGTGTAGTCAATATGATCCACCTGGCAGCACAGCACCTGCCTGGGAGGTACTTATATTTATTACATAAATATAATTCTTTGTTGTTACACAACAGTAATAATTTGCAGTATTCAGATGTTTTGTTACATTTTTGTCACTGACTTGACGTTTATGCGAAATCTTGATTGTTTGCCTAACCCTTTTACAATGAATATACTCTTGTTGTGTATGTTACGGTAACAAAGAGAAACCATATCAACAGGCTTCATCTGTTTGCTAACATCAGTCCTGCTGCTGGGTCTAGTTGTTTTGGAATTCATATTTGGCGTTCTCCCAAACAGTTCTTCCACACAAGGACAACCTAAATCACACCTTCTCTACATCGTGTCTTCCATCATTAAGATTCAATAAACCTGTGACATGCATTTAAGTAAAGGTTGGATGAAAAAATATTTCTGTTTTCCATTCAAACAATTAACCAGCCATTATTGCATTTGTGAAAGTTCCCCAGTTGCGTTCTTCAGAAAGCAAGACATCAAGGTAACTTTGCTGTTGTAATATACTCAGACGAATTATGAGATTTAATGTAGGAGTAGAGAGTATTGGTATTGGTTTAAAAAAAAAAATAGAATTAAAAAGTAGTGGTGTTTTCCATGGTAGTTTTAATACAGTAAAATACATGCTTATAAATGGTATGTTTTTGACTGGATTTAATTCTCTGCAGCTGGTGAACATAGCTGCACTGTCTGACCTTCAAACAGCTTGTGGCTGTGATGTTTATATTATTTATATTGGATGCCATATAGAGACAAGCGGGAGGCAAGATTGTATACTTGGTGGGATATATATTAATTGAAGGGATAGTTCACTCTGGAGTTTTTTTAAAATCAGTTTAGTGTATGTTTTTTTTGTTTTTTTATTGGGCCAGGCAGTTTTCATGTGTGATGGAGGATGTTGAAGTTGAAGTGCACCCCCTGATGACACCACTTCATATGCTGCTTTGGAATATCCTGAACTGTGTGTTCTTACTTTAAACTATATTCCTTTGGATCCCTTGATACTCACCACTGTAAAGCAGTAATATATAAAAACTCCAGAAAGTTAACTAAAGCTTTGAAAGATGTAAGTATTTACAGATTTACAGATCATTTAAAGTGGCATATTGACTATAGGGAAACATCGATAGTGGACTGACCCTTGATTCCTGCTGGGATAGGATCAATGATGCCTATCATTTCCTACATTCACTGGGTACACAGTGAACTGCTTAATGTTAATTCAATCCTGAAAGTGTTTTAAGCCACAAGGGATAAAAAACATTTACTCTTTCAGGGTAAAGTGCTCTCTGTCAAAGCTAGTTTAATGCTAAACATTTAGCTGTTTGTTATGCATTTTGACTGAACCAAAAATCACTCTTTGAAATGGAGTGAGTTATTGTTAGAGACAGAATATTTAAACAGCATTTGTAGGAATGACTCTTTCTTGTGGTTGTTTGTCACTAGATCAAGGTGATTCCTGTACCCAATATGCTTTCAATATCTTCCTATAACCTGGCAATTCATTTTTGTCCCCTGTAGCAAGGTGAGTCTCTGGTATTAAACTCAAGGACCAAAGATTCTATTATGCTGAAACCTACAATACACGACACATTCAGTAAAAAATAAAATAAGCAATATTTTAAACAATATGCCACTTAAGAATAAAATATTATTTTGACATTACATTATCATATTAAGTGAAATATTATGGCCCATTTTTTATTCTTTCTAATATACATATATATAGTGTTCTACCTCTGCCTGGCGTAGTTCTTTGTCAGTAACAATTACAAATGTAGACAGGTATCCAAAGAAAGAATCCATTGAATTCAATTCTAAGTAACTGGTCTTGTAACCTAAAGGCCACAGGTTCAATGTTCGGGTAGGACACTGCAGTTGTACCCTTGAGCAAGGTACTTAACCTGCATTGCTTCAGGCAATATATATCCAGCTGTATAAATGGATGCAATGTAAATGCTATGTAAATAAAATTTGTGTAAGTTGCTCTGGAAAATGCCTGTTAAATGCCTGTAATGTAATGTAATGTACAGTAATGTAATAATTTTTGCCAGACAGGAACTTATGCATACCAAGACGACCCCCCCCCCCCACCCCCACCCCTCCCTCCTCAACCAACTGACAAATCTGGGACAGTGCAAAAAACTAGGGCAACTGCTCTTTTATTCTGTACAACAACACAGGCCACTGTGTAACGTCTGCTCTGACAGTTACAGCTCTATCTCAAGCTAATCATTTTGGATGCTCTGTCAAATTGCTGTCATAAAACCCAATATTGTCCATAAAGCATAAAACTCTGTGAACTTCACTGACCTTCAGGCTTACTGTGCTGGGAAAGCCAAGCCCCACGGGCTTATGGCGATGACCGCACACCCTCTCGCCCTGTGCTTGGGAACATTTGTACGGTTTATGAGGTCCGAAACGCTGTGTTTGGTGGGGTGGCCACACTGCAGCCCACGGGCCAAGCTTTCCCCAGTCAGAAGATGCTTCACGTGTAGCTTTAGCGAACTGACCTGGGTGCCTGGTTGACCAGCAGGGGTCACCAGAGAGAGCGAAGAAACATAGTACCCTGCCAGCCGACTGAATCCCACCCCCCCTGCTCAACACGATCGCCGATTGGGCGGGGTCCCTGCAGGACAGCTGGTCACAGTCGCTCTGGCAAGGTCCTACAAACAAAGACCAAGGGGCTCACCCATGCACTCAAATGTTGCACTAACATGTTGTATTAGCTGGGAAATTCAGGAACTGTTTTATACTTGGAGTTTTTTGGAAGGACTTTTTAGGAAGAAAGACATTTAGAAACATGCAAAAACAAGTCGTACTGTTCTCCTTTGTTACACTATGTGCTTGAAATGAATCCGAATTCTAATCTAGGGTTAAAGACATTAAAAGCATTACAAGGGTATTAATGTGTTCTTTTATGTAAAGTTCTTACAGGATTGCCTCAGAAGACTGCAAAACTGTTTTGTGTACACAGTGGTTTCTGTTTTCACCTTCAGACTACAGCTAAAGAATGACAAGAACAACATGGAAACTTCTAATCTTGCCTTTGTACACACCAATGTGCATATGTTAAGAAAGCAGAACTGTGTTTGAAGGTAACATCTCAAAGTGTTTGCATGAATTGACATTTTCAAGTGTCATGTTTAAAGGTCAGCATTATGAATCCAACAATAACCAGGTTTTCCACTATGAAAATTTAATAATATAAATTTTTAATGACTTTTTTTGGATGAAATTAAAAGCATTTTTTTGGCTAATCCTGTGAAATATATCAGTTAAAAAGAGAGTCAGTCAATGATTAACTGATGTAAAGGGTATATGTGCTAGAATGTGCTAGCTCTGAAACTAAATAATTTGAATTTATTTTGTTTTGCTTTCATTGATGAAAAATGATCTGTAGATTTTGCTAGCTTCCGTACCTGTTCAGTTTTAAGACCTAAATCCTCCTAAGTCATGTGATCATGTACATAAACTGATTAAATCAACATTTGTCACTTTGAACAACTTAAGAACAGTTAAAAACAAGAATTGCTTTTTTTCACAAACACAGTTTAAAAAGTAGCCATCAGTAAAACTAACTTTCCTAACTTGAATTGGTAGAGAAACACCTTACATTTATTTGTAAGTAAAAGTTAAGGACAGATGTTAATTGTAGACAGACTGCTATCTCTGACATTGAAGTCAGATTCATTGTACTGGGCATGAGATATTTGTAGCTTGTGCATTTTTATGTTTAGCTTAAAAAAAAAAGCAGAATTAGTGATTATGAAAAATAGTTACATTACCAGAGAAATCTGGTCTTTCATGGATTCAGAATTTCTATATCACGCGAGTGGTGGTGTAGCAGTCTGCTCAGGGAACTGGGCTCGTAACTCAGTTCAAAGGTTTTAATCTCAGGTGAGGCAGTGTTGATGTACTTTTGAACAAGGTGCATCAACTGAATTACTTGATTGCATCAACTGAATTACCACAATTACTTCAGTAAATATCCGGCTGTATAAATGCATGGTATGTAAAAAAAAAAGAATAAGCCATGTAAGGTCACTGTGGATAAGAGTCACTGATACATTCCTGAATATACAAAAAGATTTCTGAATATAAAAATTAAAAAACGTAAAGAAACATTTAAAATCTTACACTTGTGAGTTGTTCTCATACCCAAATGGGACCCCGTCTCTCCAGAGTTTGAGAAACAGTTAAAGCTTCCCAGTTTAAAGCATGCCCTGACCCTTGCCTACACTGCTGCCAACAGGACAGCCCCCATCTACTTGCAGGACATGACTCAATTCTATGTGCCTGCTCGACCACTCTGCTCTGCGGCAGCAGGGCGCCTTGTAACCCCTCCCACCCGCCCAAAGGAATCACAGAGCTTCTCCACCCTAGCTCCCCAGTGGTGGAACGAACTCCCCGTCCCTCTCCGAACCTCCCCCTCACTACCGCCATGGCCTGAAGACTCATCTCTTCAGACTATACCTAGACTAACCACCACCACGCTGTATATTTCACTCTAAATCTCCCCCCCCCCCCTTTTTTATGACACTTGTTACATGTTGCCCCATCCCAGCACTTTTTGGTAATTTGTATTTGTCCTAATACTGTAGCTTATTCTTCTGCCTAGTTGGCTTTGCAGAGGTTAGGTCTGAATAGTGTTCACTGTGTGAACTAAACTGTGTTCTTGGCTAGAAATAGCTGTAATGTGGATTGCAGCCATGTGTAAAATGTAATTGATCCGTATCTTTGAGAGATGCTAAATGTTAGATTAATGGGAGCAATTCTGTAAACTGCTTTATGGTAGCAGGAGACATACCGTGAATGAATCTTTATGAGTATTTTTATGAATGGCTACAGGTCAGCTGTTGATATGAAATGAGAAGCAGTGTTTAAAGATTAAATGGAAGGGCTCACTCATACCGCATGACTTCCAATCTTCTCACCCAAGTCTACATCTTGGAGCTTCTATAAAAAGCAGCTGAGCTGTTGCGAAAGAGTTGCTTATCTTTTTCGTGCACTGTGTCAGCAATGCTGTTGTCAAGTAGACATTGGCCTTTTCCTCTAACCGCTCTTGCCCTCTGTCATTTTCCGAATGAGGACATTTCATAATCCGTATGATTTACAAAAAAAAATTTTTTTCGAAATGTTTCTAGATCCGCTCTGGCGCAACCCCACCTGACCGTTAACGCCAGAGAATCGCGTCACGTGCACGGAGGTCAGCGTACGAGATCCTTCGCCCTCGCCACTGGGCCAAACCGGGTCGATTTGTTACTCTCCCACGAGATAACAGCGAGCCGAGCCGGAAAGTCGGGTTTCAGAGCAGGGCCTCAGCAAACTGCCATCTGGCTCGGTGTAAGAACATGACCTTCAAGTGCCCTTGAAACACACAGCTGGACAAAAGCCAGAGGGGAAGAAGTGCCCCCACCCCCCCCAACAGAAAGGACGCATTCACACACCGACGCACAGACTGGCTGAATTATGTGGTTTATTTTGAAGAACACGCCCCATGGCGCACACAGAATAACTAATGACCCAATTGCAACTCTGCCATCGTTAAGGAGGCCCGATTGCCACAATTAACCTTAACACAATTAACAAAAGCCTGCTCATAGAACTTAACATATAAAAATCATGCAAATGAATGCTCAGTATAAAATTATTATGTATATGTATATATTTATATATAACTGTTTCAAGGAAAAAACTATTTAAAATGTACAAAACTACATTTGATATAATGTCATTTTATAGTTCCTGCCAAAGTATTGCCTCTTGTTCTGTTTAATTTCACAGTTTAAGATAATATGTAAAAATAAAAAAAAACATTTCAAAGGAAAAAAAATAAGTACACAAAAGCATAAAAATATTTTAAAAGACAAATAGGAAATATATATATAATTTGTTACATACATACATATAAAAACAAACGTGTCTGGAGCACCAAAAGGCACATTGTGCTGAAAGATTTGTACATTTGGTGCTCTTTTCTACCAGCCAACATAATGAGGTTCCTACACTTGCCAGATATTTCTCGGGGAACAAAACAAGGCAGCTGATTTGAGTGGCTTTAGTGCAGAAATCGGCTCAGGTCTACACAGTGATTCTTTAACCTCCACCATGTTGATAACACCTTCCCTACCTGCCCATGGCATGTGCCTGAGGCATATTTCCCGTTTACTCCCTGTGATGCCGGCTGGCACCACCTGCAGCTTTTTATTCAGAAAATGGCGCACCTCACCAAAGATACAATGCAGATTTT
Organism: Anguilla rostrata; assembly: GCF_018555375.3. Taxonomy (NCBI): domain Eukaryota; kingdom Metazoa; phylum Chordata; class Actinopteri; order Anguilliformes; family Anguillidae; genus Anguilla; species Anguilla rostrata. The sequence goes on from NC_057947.1 coordinate 10,682,527, forward strand.
CAGGCAGTACGTACGACTGTCAAGCAAATGTGCATGTGCAGCAAGCAAACACTATTAGTGACAAAAGTGTTAGCGGTGTTAGGTTCTGGAATGAGCCAAACTCAACTAAACTCATAAATGCATATTAGAATATCAAGAATGGGTCAGAGACTGAGTTCCAGCTCTGTCTTTGTATAGTCAGTAGTCTGTTAAGGATTCCGCTAAGCTAAGCTAAGCTAAGCTACCCACAGCCTCTGAAAGAGCAAGGTTAACTTCAGGACACATGCACTGTGTTGATCTGTTCCTGGGTAACAGGTGACTTTGTTGTGACCTCAGTGTGCTGCAGGAAGCTACTTATTCCCTCAGGGTCACCATTTTAAATCCCATAGCAACAGAAGCATGACGTGGGGGAAAGCTTTCTGTAAAGTGTGCCATGAAGAGGCCATAGATTTAATTAACTATGTAACACAGTGCCACAGAACGGCCCTGTACAAGACTGTCACTTACAGTACATCAGGCAGGTATGAACTGCACACGTGCAGAGAACCAACCGTTACGTTTGAATGAAAACTTCAGCTTTGGTCATATTGCACCCATGTTAAATGGAGTTTGTTTTGATAGAACATACAGTGATTGAAATATAATCAAAAGTAGGATTGTTGTCATTTGAAATCGTTTCATGTTAAGGGCTTCTAAGAACCAATTTAAAAATGGCACACTGGTTTATCGCGTATATATTACAATCAAAAACGGGGTCAGGAAGATTGAAGATACAAAGCATGATTCCTTAAATCAACTCTTACAGAGTACATTTTACGCTAAGTACCTTTAACCATAGATCACTCAAGCTTCATGAACTTTTTTTTTTTTACTGTACAAGACTTTACTATCTAGTTAGGATTTTTCTCCTCCATTTGAAGCTTCCAAGCCCCTATTGACTACAGTACAAAGTTTAACTCAGTACTCAAAGGCCAAAGGGAAGAGACTGACAGAAAAAAAATTGTGTGTAAAAACCGGGTTCCCCCCCCCCCCCCCCCCAACACGGCATCAAGGCCAGCCGGCTATCAGCGCCCAAGAGAGACGCTTGCTTCACCTGTTCTGTGTGATACAGCCCTACAGGCTAAAGGACAGTGCGGTGTACACTGACCCAACAAAGCGCGCAAGGTTAAATGTAGCTCGGTAGCCATACAAGCGAAAGCACGCTAACACAATATGAGCTATGATATCAGATCTTGGCAGGAACTCGTGGGTACACAAGAGATAGGAACGCAAGAGGCAATGCCCTGGTACGGAGTTACACCGCCGGGGGAAGCGGGGCGTCCTCCTTCCTATTTTTGGGGTCAGGCGAGCAGCACAGGAAGAGCCGGCTTCCCAAGCTCTTGTAGGCGAACCTGAAGTACATCATGTGACCCATGGCGACAAATGAGACGGAGAGAATGACGAGCAGGCCGAAAGCCTCCGGGTTGGGCGCCAGGATGACCATGATGAAGTGCAGCAGGTCCAGGAGGTAGTTCATGGAGTTCTGGACGCCGTTAATGATGCCTCTCTCAGACTCGATCACGTTTTCCTGGATTAGCTGAGTCACGCTTAAGTCGAAGGACCAAAGACCTGGAACACAAGGACAAATTAAGTACCATGGATAAATATTTATCACCTCATAATTATGAGTGATAAGAGACAATTATTATAGTACTAAACACTCATGGCTAGCCATAAGCCATCAGAAGATAAGGACAGACAAGGTTAATAACAGCGGTAATGTATGCCATGGGCAGCAGATTTTGACACACTATGTCAAAACACGAGGCTCAGAGTGAGGCACTTAACCCATAAACACCTTTTTTTCGACCCCTTGAACGCCACCACCACATACAATCATAAAGTTCCTTTTCCCAGTACCTTCACAGGAAAGAGTCTGCGGAGTTGTGTGTTCGTCAGCTGTGTAACCAGCCGATTAACTGATCGATTAAGCGCAGATTGACGAGGGAAGCCAGCATGTCGTGCGGTTGTCCACCGTCAGGGTCGGCGGTCTTTGACGCTTACCGACTCTAGCAGCAATGACCCCGGAGAAAAGGAGGCCCACGGACCAGTAGTTAGCGGCGGTGGAGGTGGGGGCGGTGGGGGCGGTGGTGGCGTTGGTGGCGTTGGTGGAGAGGGCGCCCGGCAGGGTCGAGTGCCCCTCGGCCAGGGAACCGTCGTCCCCCCCCATCAGTTGGCTGACGACTTCGTGGAAGGGCGAGACGCTGAGGTCGAAGGGGCTCCCGGGCGCGAAGACGGACAGGATGCAGAGCAGGAGGCAGGAGAGCTGGGCCGCGCCCGAGAGGAAGCCCGTCCGGATCAGGCCGCACCTCTTCCTGAACCACGTGAAGGCCACCGTGCCGCAGATCCCCGACACGGCCGAGGCGCCCATCAGCAGGCTGAGCACCGAGCCGTTCACGCCCTGCGTGTAGGCGTAGCCCGTGGTGATGCAGTCGAATCCAAGCACGGTCATGTACAGGAAGGCCAGGCCCATGCCTGCCAAGAAGATGGGCTGCCGGTAGTAGGCCACCCAGCCGTCCCGGACGGTGCGGAAGGGCTCGGTCAGCTGGTGGCAGCGCCCCCCGGCCTCTTCCTGCGAACCCGCCGTCGCCTGCTCCACCTCGGTCATCAGCTGGGAGCCTTCGCCCGGCTTCTCGCCGTCCTCTGGGTCTGAAATCAACAAGAGAAAGGCGTTACAGAGACACACTGAGGCCGTGTAATCAAGCACACAGATAACCAACGCACGCAAGCTTTCTTCTTATCTCTGGTCACTGGTTTACGGAGCTTGGGTGGTGCACCTTTCTGGCCGTTGAGCTGGACCAGCTCCTGGGCCTCGGCCTTCTGGCCGGCCTTGACGGCCAGGGCGGGGGTCTTCTGGTACACCTTCCAGAGCAGGCAGTACTCCAGGCACATGGAGCAGAGGTTCCAGCCCGAGATGAAGCCACAGCCGATGAAGTGGGAGCCGAAGGCCATGATCTGGCCCACCAGCATGGGCGCCAGGATGTTGGTCAGCTGGTCGATGATCCTCACCGTGGCGTTCATGTCTGTCGGAGAGACCGAGACACTGTTAAATGCCAGCCTGTTCGCAGGAGATGGAGAACGCATACATGTAAATACATGTGATATAAGGGAAGGCTAATTCATTGTACTTCCAGGATGGTCTAGGTCCCATTTGTGCTGCTTATTGTAGTATCAATGATCACTGTGCCTGTCCAGTATGAAAAGCAGTGTGGGAAAAAAATATTCCTTAAAAAATAAGAACTACAGGCAAGTTTACTTACGCATCATTAAGAAAATATTACAGCACTTACGGAAATTGAATACACCGCAACATACTGATATAAAACATCATCAAGATCAGAAAAAAATAGTCCTATCTTATCCAAATATATAGCCTAACATTACATGGGTAAATACTCAAATGACTAATATAGTATATGCCCATATATATTGCTGTTACATATATTTAAAATATTTTGCAATAATTCCATATATGCAATATATTGCAGTGCATTCAATTTGTGTACAAGTCCATATCCAGGTCAAGAAACTGACACCGTTGTACTTCATGAATGATAAATGCATTCTATAAAAATGATGGCGTGCGTGTTTTGTATTATTATTGCATTTTATGGCTCCCCATTACCTGAGCTATGAGAGGAGTTATAAAAGGTAAAATAACAGAAACATTTCCTGTGGAGTTCACACCAGGTGTGCTGCAGACATAAAGGACCTCTACACTCGGATGGGTTTCCATGGCGACCCCTTACCTGCCAGCTTGCTCCGGTCCTCCCCTGCCACCACTACGATCCAGTCTCTCTGAATGGCGATGGAGGTGGCCGTGCTCGCCAGGTTTGCGATGTTGGCGATGGTGATGACCATGATGTAACAGGAAGTCTGTCAATCGTAAAGAAAAGGACGTTTGTGAGAAACCTGAAAAGACAGCTGTTTGAGTACAGGTCCTGTGTTTGAGTACAGCTCCTGCATTTGAGTACAAGCCCTGTGTTTGAGTACACGTTCTGTGTTTGAGTACAGGCCCCGTGTTTGAGTACACGTTCTGTGTTTGAGTACAGATCCTGTGTTTGAGTACAGGTCCTGCATTTGAGTACAAGCCCTGTTTTTGAGTACAGGTCCTGCATTTGAGTACAGGCTCCACACTTTTACTCTCCATTTATGGCCAAGTAATGTGTCTCATTGCAGCTTGTTACCCGAGATATTCAGTGTATATTACAACAACAACAACAAAAACTACACAAATAAGCAAATGTTTTATGTTCTGAAATATTTCCTCATGAGTGCAGTACTGACAGAATGCATCTTCAAGATGGCGAGATGGAGAGATGCAGTTTAAGTAGCTCTGCATTTTTTCGAACAAATTGCGCTAACAACAGAGCAAAACCGCTTACCACTACACCATCACACGCGGAAATACCGAAATATCAACAACACAAACGTTAACGGAAAACAGTCCATAATGCCACCCAAACCAAAACCGAAAAAAAGATGGAGAGGAAGGCCACACAGAAGCCCCGGACTCGCCCGAGAGACATTCCTGCAAAGAGAATGCAAACCAAATGCAGGTTCTACAGGCCATTAAAACCCCTCGCCTAGAACTTTCTGCAGTGAAGCCGGAAATATGCGCCAAAACAGACTCTCGCATTGAAGAGGTAACCGCGGCCCTGAGAGGGGAAATTCTACGATTGGAAACCGATATCAACCGTAAGCTGGAAACTATTCAGGCAACCTCACTCTCCCACAGCGAGACCATCCAAGAGCTAGAGGTAGCGGCTACAGCTAGCTCCGACGCTACGGACGAGTTGAAAGTCGAAGTGGAGCGCATCTCCGGCTTGGTGTCAAAATTATCAGAAAACTGTCTATATCTGGAGGAACGTTCAAAGCGTCAAAACTTGAGAATAGCCGGAGTGAAGGAAGGTGTAGAACACGGGATTTTACAACTAAACTACTCAAAGCCTCTGCTTGACCGAGCACACAGGGCGCTGAGAACACGACCAGACGACAACGCTCCACCTCGACATCTGATCCTGCGGGTACATCACTTTAGACTCTTGTACCCGGCGTGTACCCAAGTATGCATGGGAGGATGAGTTGGGTCAACAAATCTCAGATGATTTATGGGATGAAAGCCTACAATATATTCATACTTGCTCTATAAATGCCAGACACTGCCTGATACAGTTTAAAGTGCTGCACAGGTTTTAATATTCAAAATCTAAACTGCATAAAATATTCTCCAATGTTTCCCCTCTCTGCAACAAATGTCAGCTTCAAGAAGCCACTTTAACACACAGCTTTGTACTTTGCCCCAAAATAGAAAGCTTTTGGACCAGAGTATTCTGCATCTTCTCCAATATACTGAAAATCTCACTGGAGCCAGATTCAAAACTGATTATATTGGGAAATGCGGAGGCACTTAGAAAATTGACTGCATCTCAACAACACCTTGTCTCCTACGGGCTAATAGCAGCAAAAAAACTAAAATACTTAATAAATACTTATATACTTAAATTCTGGAAAAAAGATGAAGTTCCTCCAGTGAAGCTGTGGATAACAGAATTAACACACGACACATTACACATAGAGAGAATTAGATTTATCTTGAAAGATAAATTGAAACAGTTTTTAAAAATATGGTCACCATTTATTTCCTTTCTGGAACAACATCCAAATTGAACACAAACTCAAAAGTTACAAGTAGTGCTGGGCGGGCGGGTGGATGGGTGGTTTGACGGGTACATTCCCCCTTTTTGCTGTCTCTTTGTCTTCCTTTTCTCTCTCTCCTGTTTATTTTATGCTATTTTTGTAAAATAATGTAAAAATTGAAGCAGTTCTCTATCCTGTATAAAGGTCAAGATTTCTGCACAAATGCTTCCAATAAAAATATTTTAAACAGAATGCATCTTCAAAACAGCTGCAAAGAATATATTCCTTTCAACTCTTTCATGCTGTTTAGTGTCAAGTTTGGCTTGGCTGGCTCCCTTCAAGCCCGATGTCAGCCAGTTCATTTGATTCATTATCTTATTTCTAGTGGAAAACCTCCCTCAAAAATAGTGCAGTTACAATGACCTGAATATTTATACAGCAGGATAGCATACATTTTAATTTCCATTTTATAAACCGATGGTTCCCAAACCTTTCAGGCCCAAGGCACCCCTGTAAATAATTTCCATTTCCGCAGCACCGCAAAATGACGTACACAGTTTTCAACACCTTTTACCGTCTTTGACAGATCGATTAAAAGAAAATATCAGTGTGTCTCCCAAATTCATAGTGGTATTAATCAAAGCCTTTTTAGTTATTTAATTGGTCATAGGGAGGTCGGTCAGCCAATCAGAGGGCCCCCCTTGAAACCTCAATCATCATTAAATATCGTTTTCAACCGAAGGAAAAAATATCGAAACCCCAAACCCCTCTGGTGTGGAGACACGTCAGAAAAATTGAAGGACGATGAACAAGCATAGATGAAAGGTATGATCACTTTAAAAAGCGGTATTAAAGTAACCAAAAACAATTTAGTCACTGTTGTTCTCTGCTTTGTTACATTAAGCATGCCCACATTCACGATATAGATATATGATTGTGTACTCAAAATTTTGCGGTATGGACACATAAATATCCAATATTATGTGATAGTAACACAGTGACTTTGCCAATGTATTTTATATGAGGCAGAGCGGTCGTGGTGATGACACAATAAATCTGGTTGATTTTAGGCAGGAAATTTCGCTTTCAGTATTGGATGTGTGGAAAGGAGGTGCATGTAAGCTCACAGCCATCACCACTATGATGGATCATTAAAATTACTTATCATTTGTAGAGTTAAGAGCGGCCAGACCATGGTCAAAGTATATACAACCAGTAGAAATCTTCACACAATGTAAGCACAGTCTCCTATAATGTAAACTGGGCCTTTCAAACAGACCATGTTATGAATAATAGAACCAGCAGGGGCTAGATCTGGTGAATACCTGTCTCATGTATTATTTGACCAACTAATGAAATTTGTAACAATAATAATAATAATAATAATAATAATAATAATAATAAATTTTTCATTAAAATGCAGCTCAAACAGCCATTTTGTTGAAATTGGTCACTGAATGTACTGCCTTGCTAATGTGCTCTTATGCATGCCTCCACAGTAAATAAGGTGGCAATGTTGAGGGGTCCCCAAAAGTATAGGGACGGCGCTGCTTACAAATTTTCCATTATAAATTGAAATCTGAGTCTTATCATAACTTTTTCATTTTTAACAAAGGCTAACTCAAATCTTGAGGGGACCCCTGGAAGAATCTCACGGCACCCGCTTTTGAAAAACGCTGGTCTAAACTGTGCAGCCTGTCCAGTCTTAGTTCATATAAGTTGTTAATGCTTCACTCCTAACTAATTTAATCATGTTCCAACAAGTTATCTGTAAAATAAATAAATACACACATAATAATATTAAGTATAGTACTCACAAGCAACCACCCATCGAAGAGTTCTTTGAGCGGTGTCTTAAATTGGAAAACCACCATAAACAGAATTCCACAGAGAATCACAGAACAGTTCTGGACGATCAATGAGGTTTGTGCAACTGTACAAAAACAGAAAAACCATAAATACATAGAAAGGTCCAAAAAGAGACAGTTAAGTGCATATAAGGAAAAATAACCCCTGCGACTATGGGGGCTCCTGTGTGCCACCTTCTAGACCTCGTCACCTCATTATAATATCGTGGCCCGAATGTGCCACATTCTCAAATATAATATTGGAGCAAGAAAACAGGAAATAGAAGGAGGAAAATACTAAATTGAAATACAATGAATAAATGTATTTGACGTAATGAATAGTTTAAAAAGTGGTTAAATTAATAAATACAAAAAATAAAATAATAAATCTGTGATTTGTGAGCAAAATACTAAATATAACAAATTAAGTTCAGAGAAAATATATATAAATAATTTAACTATATTTATTTGTGTCCATTTAATTATGTGAATGTAGATTTTACTACTTAAGAAGGTGGCACACAGGGGCCCCCATAGTGACATGTCAGTTACAACGAATTTATAAGGGCATGTACAACCTAAGATTATTTAATAACTAAAACCATTCAAATGATAATAAACACAGGAGTGTACTTTTAATCATAATTCAAGTGTTATTACAGGGTATGTGTGTATGAAAGGGACATTAAGCCTTACAAACCTTTAAGCCTGGGGTTTTTGTCCACCCAGTCACCAATAATGGCTCCTAGCAGCAGGACAGAGCCCGCCACTACTAGTCCGTATACGGCAGTCAGCAGTAGGCTGTTACCGTACAACTCCACCAGAAACACAGCGACTGCAAAATTCCACATACGGTCTCCCTGCACGACAAATGCATCAAATATTTCACAGTTAAAACAATTATATGTAAGTGCATGCGTTTCATTTCGGCTTCAGATACACCTGCTGTTTTCTTAAATATTTAGGTTATGTCAGGTAAATTCGGACATCAGGTAAAGTGGGACATATAAGCTTTGAGGCACTGTGCTCTTTAAATATTAGCAGCCAATCACTGAAAACTTTCAATTGTTGCTACATCACTACTTAACATAAAACAATCGTTTTGATTGGGCTGTAGTAACCAGGAAGTGTGTGGCAAAACCTTGAAGGACGTCAGGTCAGGCCAATTGCTCGGTAAGCGCTGTGGCATATCGAATTTCACTTTTGCATAATAAGGGTGCTAACCCAAAAACAGACTATTTAACAATCTGCAGAGCTGTATTATGATGAAGTGTTTTATAAAGTCTTTATGAAGTCTGAATACACATTGTTTTTTAGTGAATAAGCATTTGAAGCACTGTCCCATTTTACCAAAAGGTGTTTGGTAAAATGGTACAAACATTTCAGCTAAATTGCGACACCTTTTAAGTGTTAATAGTTGCAATAAGATTGCGATTTGATCAGTTATGCTGTAATACCCTGTTATTATAGGCATTTTCTTGTATTATCTTGACCTGGTCACACATTTTGCCTCGCACAGATACACAATACTCCCCACAACCCCCATGAAACCTAGGCTAATGTAGGCTATGCTCCCACACAAGCACTGTCACACAGGTTAAGGTTAACAATATGAATCTAGGGAGTAGGGACTAAGATGCTCTGTATCACCCGTGTGTGTGTGTGTGTGTGTCTGTACCTGGGGGACACACTAACATGGTCGTGCGCACACACACTCACTCTCTCTCTCACACTCACACACACACATAGGAGAGAGGGAGTATAGTTAGATAGGGAATGCAGTTGAATATAACATGAATAAGCTGTTATAGATAACAGTTGATCAGAGTTTATTCGTTCATGCTAGCACTGTTCACTAATTGAACAGTTTAGTAGCCTAGGTCAATATTGCTGAGCGGTGTCTTTTGATGTCCGGCACATAAATCATTGATTTGTCATGTTAATTTCACATTAAAATGAGTATGAAATGGTTTCTTATATTGGGCAAAGTGTTTGTATTCATAAAAAACATTACATGGGCCTCTAGATACATTTTCTAGATTTTTTACAGTTTGGTATAAGTAGATGCATGCTGTTAATTGTAATTATTTTTGTATTCATACAACACCTGATTCCCTATTTTACTCTGGTCAGCCCTTCTATAAGGTATGATTTACTATGTTCAATTGTACTATGTACTATGTTCAAATAAAAAAAATATTTGAACTGAAAATTTACCTTTACCTTACCACCTGTCCCATTTTACCTGAACATGTCATCAACGTGAGAGAAGGGGTCTTGGTGTGTTTGAAGGTCTGTAGTTTCTAAACAAGTATACTTTACAACATAATTTAAAAACAGAAATATTGCAGAGATCCGTGACTACTTATAAAAACATCATTGGAGTGAGTAACCAGCTTTTTTGATGGTCTCCTGGTAATTCTACCAAAGAGTGTCCCAGATGACCTGATTCCACCCGCCTACTTTGCTATTCTTTAAAATGTTTCAGTAATGTGCTTGACTGGGACAAATGCACAATATAAGTGAACTGGCTATCTTCCAATCCAAAGAGAAGCTGTATAGCACATTTGCAGTTTTATCGTCCACTTAAAGGTCGCATTTACACTGCAGGTCTTGATGCCCAGTTCGGAATTTTTGCCTATATCCGATTTTTTGACCGCCTGCTTTCATCTACTTTTAAAAGTGACCCATATCCAATACCTGTGTTTACACTTGCTTAGCACTTGAAACAACCCGCATGCGTACACGACGGTTTGGTTCCCGAAGAGGAAGTAAACCATAGATTTAGATCTATGAAGTAAACATTCAGCCGGCACTTCCGCTATTTGCAATGGCCGCAAACAAGACCGAAATATTCATCCAAGCTATTGCTTTAATAGAAAATGAAAATAAGGATGAGAAATTTGTAGTAGGAATGAAGGTGGATGTTAAGCCCGGGTCTGGATGGGAAGCAAATGCTGTTTTTAATGACGTCCATGAAATAGGGAGATTAATGAAGAAGGAGATTAGGGAAGTTAGGGCAGTGAGGGTAACCGGGGGGGAATTATAAGCATTGAGTGCCAGTCAAAAAGATTGAGGGATAAAGCACTTAAAGCTAAAATATTTGGTTTGACAAAAGTTGTCTGTTTTTTAATGAGGTAAAGGGTGCTATGGAAAGGGGTGATCAGTGGGGTCCCGGTATCGCTATGCTGACTGTTTCTTGGAGGTGGAGGGAGAATTGGGGGCGAGGCGAATGAAAAGTTATCGGGAGGGTAAAGAACAAGAAAGTGGCTCAATATTGTTAGAATTTGAAGGAGAACTACCGGAGAGGATTTATTTAGACTATGTTAGTTACAGGGTGAGGGCATATGAAAGGGTTCCACTGAGGTGTTACTGGTGTCAGGATTATGAACACGTGGCAGCAGTTTGAAGGAAAAGGGATCACAGGTGTAAAAGGTGTGGGAAAGATGGATGTCCGAATGAGGATTGCACAATGTCTAAAGACCAGGCAATATGTTTTCACTGTGGGGGAAATCATGAGGCAGGAGCAAAGCAGTGCGAAAGAAGGAAGAGGGAAAGCGAGGTGGAAAGAACAAGAGTGCAGAATAAAATAACATATGCAGAAGCAACGAAGAGAGTGAGGGCAGAAACGGGAGCTGTGAGGAAGGAACAGGATAGAACTGAAACAGAAGGAAAAGATCAAGTGAGGTGTGACAGAAATGATGTATATGGATAGAAGAAGGTTCTTAGCATTTATAGCGATGGTGATCAATTGTGCTAGTGAAATAGAATCAGAGAGGATCAAGATGGTGGTGGACACAGCGAAAGAGATTTTGGGATTTTTATATCTAAATTGTACAAAATTCCAAAAATTCCCGAGCTTAACTTCCCTTAAAAAATTTCCGGAAATTTACCAGAAATATTCCGACCCTTTGCAACCCTAGACATGATATACAAATACAGTATGGATCATTGCTATTGACGTACAATTATATAACTGAAAACCTTAACCTGGATTTGCATAGTCATGCCATGATCACATATTTCTCTTCAGTATGAGAGCTGTAATTATATATTTTCTGATATTTTCATGACCCCAGAGCACAGAGGTTAAGCGGGGCTAGAATGTCGGTGGTGTGCATTCGGTCGATTAAAGGGTCGATGGAGGTGCCTGGCAAAATGTCTCGATGTAGACTTATCATTGGTCCCTACAATCATCTCTGCATAATATATGCGAGGCATACAGTGAGGATCTCAATGCAGCTGGACCTCCTGACATACCAGCAGAGGCCGTTTTCCCGTTGGGTGTTGCAGACACCCAACCATTAAGAATCAGGGAGGCACTGGCCCAACATTTTGCTGAACAGCACTGAAATATGGTGGCACAAGTAATCGTATATAGGCTACTGTAGGCTAAAAATGTAATGGCGTTGGCAAACGTAAATGCCAGTTTATAGTTTTATATTTGAAGCATTTTATTTAGACACAGTATATAGGATTTTTGCTGAGTACAGTAACGTTACTATTTTTTGCATTGTGGTGTACAATGAACTGAAAGTGCATTAATTGTATAATAATAAAGTCAAGTCCACATTCTTCATGCTGAATATTTATTTATTTAAACTGTATTCAATGACTTGAATGGAACAGATCTTGAACCCATGACGAATACAAAAAACTAACTGAAAAGCAACACAAGAAGCACAAACACTAGGGTGCATGCTTTGTGCTTGCAGTTTCCTGGGTTTGATTCAAGACTGTTGTATAAACACCCGACAAGAAGACTAGGCTAAGATAACTCCTCTAGTTAACAGGAGAAAACTCAAATGCATGTAGGCCACTAACACCTTCCAGTGTTCCCACTTAATGTAAAAAATCTAGGCTATTCTGAACTTTAAATTGCCTGAATATTAATTTAAAAAATTTTTTTTTAAAGGTGATAGAGGTCATATCGCCCACCCATACCTACAAGGTGTACAACAGTACAATGTTAACATGAGAAAACAGGGCTCACCTTAAATGTAGCCAACATAAACTATTGCCTGAATATTAATCCTGAACAATATTGAATTAGGCAGGTGAAAAAATGGGGGCGGGGGGGGGATTATACCTATCATCTTGTTATCAGTATAATTGGACTAGTCATCCTCAAATGGCGGCTGGGGGCTGCTTGGCTTGGGCTGGGCAGGAATGATTGGCTGAGAGTGGATGTGGGCCTGGTGAGAGGGTGAAGGTTGGGTATCATGGTGAAAGGGAGGAAGGAGGTGTGTATGATCCTCTTGAATGAATGGAGGGTGTGAATGGTGAGAGGGACCAGCAGAAGCATAATCCTGGTAAAAGGGAGGAAGAGGGTGGGCATCATTTGGAATGGGGAGTGTGTGATCCTGGTGAAAGGGTGGAGGGCGGACATGATCCTGGTGAAAGGGTGGAGCGCGGGCATAATCTTGACCAAACAGAGGAGGGTGGACATGATCCGGGTATGAGCTTGACTGGGTGGTATGGCCCAGGTGAAGGAGTGGCATCTCAGGTTGGTGAGATTGTCTTCCTGCAAGGAACTGTGTAAACAGGGTCATCATCCTTAACTCATGGGCGTGCTGGGCTGATTGCAATTTAAGCTGAAGCTTGGTGTCATCCATCTGGGAGAGGGATTCTTTAATCTTCTGGCCAAACACCTCCACTGTGGATTCCATTTTGTTTTTCCGCTTCCTGCGTGTTGTAGATGCACCTGTAGAAAGACATAATTAATTTCTATACATAGTGAGCCATTTGCTTATGATTTACTTTATTACTTTTGTTTATGGATTACTTTACTGTGCACCCCTATCATTCTAGCTGTCTTGTTCTATTAACAATTTTGTGTGAAAGGATGTACAATACCTTGAAGGACTGAAATAACTATTTGTAAAAAGGACATAATATTTTCTGAAGAACAATGACTACTACAACATTTTGAAATCTTACCGGTTCCACTACGCTCCTGTTGGTGTGTGCCAGGTGTTGGTGTTCAGGCCCTTGAAGTCGCCTCTTTGGTGCTCACACTGGATGAGGCGGTTGTCTCACTAGATGAGGTGGTCTCTGGTGTGTCAGGAAGCTCATCTGGTTAAAGGCAAATGTTGTCTTGTAACATAAAAAGTGACTGATATGAACTAAAGATATTCAAAATGACCCTCAACAAGTAGGACTAACATTATTGAACTATACAGGCTATAATAAGAAAAACAAATTTGTAATATAGCCTGTTGAATTTCCGTAGCATATTACTTACTATTGTAGCCATCACCAAATTAGAAATTGCTTTACGTTACCCAGCCACGTTCGGTTAGGTATGAGATGTCATCATGCTTAGTAATGATGATAGCTAGGCTAGCTAGCTAGCTGGTAACACCCAGAGACTGTAGAAAATAACACCAGTACATCCTTGTTTCTAAACAAATAGGCTAACACTGACGTTATTGATAATATCACATCACTTTTTTCCAATTTGGCGATGGCTAAACGTTAGTCTAGATAATATGCCAGCTAATTTAGCTAATGTCAGCAATAACTTTAGTTCTTCCTTACCAGTAATGTTATCACACTCCGTGTCTTCCCCGTCCACTGTCACTGACGATGCTTGCTTCTTGTCGATAACTATCTAGTATCTCAGTTGGTCGGCAGCTTGGTTTGTCACCTAAAATGACTTCCATTTGGTCGTAGAAGGGACATGTAGCACAACCACTGCCACTCTTGCTGTTTTGGTCTTTGACCGAGGCTACTTGTATTTCGATTTTAAGGTCTTGATTTTGCGCTGACACTGTAGCCACGAGCGTTTAAATCCTCGCTTCTCCTATCGTGACTGAAATTTCTTCATAAACGGATTTGTTTCGGTACAAACCATTTATTTTAGCCTGCACCAACTCTTCGCCCCAAAGGCTTAAAAGACAGGTAACCTCGGCAGGTGTCCACTGGATTCAGCCGTCGTCCTCTATTTTACTTTCGCCGTTTTATTTCAGCGGAGAGTAGCCAGTTGTGCATGTGAAAGTAACATCGTACATCATTAAAATGCGTAAAAGTATAAAATCGTCGCTTTTTCAATGACGTGCGAATCGCAATTACCGAGAATATCCGATATGTCCGCTTAGATGACAGTCGCATTGGCAGATATCCGATTCATATCAGATATTATTTTCACATATGATTGAGGCCTGAGGATCTGAGAATATCTGATTCCATGTGCCTTTTTCCTGCTTACACGTCCATAATACTTATCCGATCTGTGCCAAATGTGAGCAAAAAATCGGAATTGGGTCATTTTTACCTGGCAGTGTAAAGGCGACCAAAATGTAGCCAGGCCACGACAAACACAGAATGCGTACTGGCAGAAAGAATGTTCTTTGTTAATTGGCCAACTGAGCTGTTTGAAAGCCAATGGGGAAAAGAACCACCGATGAGTGATTTCCATGTGAAAACATCTGATGCTGCAGCTTTTATTGTATAGTATAACAGATATAATGTCAAAATATCTTAAGAAGCAATAAGACAGGAAAATATGAGAATGTTAGCTTTACATCGGAAACCTTGTTTGATGTGCGTGTGTTGTTTATAAATTGCTGAAGAAAGCTAAAACTGTCATAGCCTACCTATTTCTTTCAATAGACAACTGTTTAACAGTGGACATTTCAAACAAAAATAAATACGTTAAAAACACGTGTCAGAACCTTGCTTGCAATAAATGTATTCAATATAAAGGAGTGTGTATTTGTTTTACTCACCCACGTTGAAAAACCATGCCCAAGGTAAATAAGAAACTTCGCCGAAGTAAAAAAATCACAAAAAGAACCTGCAAATGTATAGAGATTACTGTTCGATAGTCTAGCTTTTCTTCAGTGCATGCAGCTAGCACTGTCTAATGTCATGTATTGAAACCACATCATTGAAATACAGTGCCTACCACCACATTTCTTGGATCTTGAGTTTTCCATCGTATTGATCGCTGTATTTAGTAGTAGGCTTTTTTCACTTCGTTCCGTAGTAGTATCACCCCACTGAAAATACGTATTAGACTATCTATTTGCAAATAATTCTAAATAGCTGTTTTTCTCCTCTCCAAACTTAGCTATCACTGTAGCTGAAGTTGGAAAGATATATTTTATATGAAACTACTTTTAAAAAACTAGTGTTAATGCAAGCCGAAACCGCCCGACGGTCCGACCTGTTTGTTTCTGTCGGCCAATATTTGTTTCCTAAGATGAATCTAGGAATTTAATGAATAATTCATGAAGAATGATCCAATAGAGCAGAGCGCAACGCGTCATACTCTGAAAACCACGCCCACCGGAGGGGAAAACAATCGGCGCCACAATAATAGAATAGGTTTTTCGGTTCGGCAGCTTATAAAAACTTAGTTCTGGGTTCTTTACCCAGTTGGCAGTGCATCCCACCACACACCAGCTTTTAGGTATTTTTATGTTGTTTGCTAGCAGACGAAAGTGGCAAGGAGGCACCTTCACGTGATGAATTGTTTTCCCCTCCGGTGTGGGCGGGACTTCATTGCGACTCTATCACAAAGGCCAAACCAATCCTGTGATCCGCTTGCTTGCAAATGTTTAAAAAAACATGACGGTGATAATAATGTAATCGCTGGTGTTAAGATTAGAAACATATTTGTTAGAAACAAATTTACCACGCAGTTCTCAATTTTAGGGAGTCATGTTAGCCATTAACCATAGACCGTATAAAAATATAGACGAGTGATCATGACGTCACGCACTGATTTGTTATGGTTGGGCTGCATTCACACCAGATCAGGCAATGCGGCAAAACGGCAGTCTTCCCATTCATTTGAATGGGGGTTGTGCGTTCAGGCTGCGGCAGTGGGGACTGGATGGGGTACCGAAAAAAACGCAGCTGCCTATGGCAAGAAAGTTGAACCAGAATCAACTTTTGCCTGAACGCAACCCAACTTCACGCTGCAGTGGCCAATCACGTAAAACTTGTTTAAATTACCATGTAGCAGTCCGCTGTTTTACCGAGCAATTGCCAGACAAATTACTGACGCGATTAATTTCCTAAGATTTGATTTTATGATCGTCATCATGATTTGACAGTACCGGGTAACGGGACGAGTACCGAAACAATAATTACTAGCTTATGCTCACTGGCGCATGAAGCCCAAACTAGGGCGCAGCCACATTGCCCGTTGCAACATATTTTTTACAGTCTCTGGTTGCAACCAACGCAAGCGCAGTGGCGCGAAAGACAAGTCCACGACTACAGGAAAATCCACCCCGACTACCTTGCATGGTAATTAGACACGCCCACGTCTGGACAGCAATCGTGGCCTTGCAACCACAGAACCGTACTGTCATAACATTTCAAAAAAGTTAATTGTGCAAGATACGTTTAGTGTTACGATATTTACATAGAAAATTAGATCACTAGCTAACTAGCTAGCTAGTTATATAGACAGATAGATAACAGAACTCTAGATAGCTAGACAGATGTATCACGAGATAAATAGCTAGCAAGTTAGCTACATAGACAGATAGATCGATAGCAAGACGGTAAGCTTGCTCCCCCTAGCTAAGCAAATCCCGCTAGTTTGTCTTCTTAAAGAAGCTTCAATACTGCTTACAAATCTGATCTCACCAACAACATATACAAATTATAAAAGACGAGACTTTATGAGAATCAGGGGAAACATAGGACCTGGTTTATCTGAAAATGTCTCAAGTGTATTAACTGAAAGAACTGTAAGAACAGAGAACAGAGGTTAGTACAGTTGAACGTAGCACACAACATTTTTGGACCCTGGACTTTTAAATGGTGAGATCGTATGTAGCTAGCTAATCGGAATAAAACGACACAGCATCACACCTGCCGCTGAAGCACTCTGCCTGGCTGAGATCCTTTTTGCAACCAGGCGTTGCAGTTCATGCAGTAGCCACCAAGCGGCCAAAACCAGTCTTCGTTTTTGAAGCTCATTTCCTGGTCTTGTTGTTCCTGGTTTCTCACTAGCGCCACTGCGGTTGGCTCCAGTATAGGTGTTTCCATATCCGATTTCCATGTAAGTCTACGGTACAAATGCGGTCAAAATACAAAGTCTTTTTTCAAAGCCACTTATTTAGTGGTCCACAGTAATCAGGAAGTGACGCAAACTGTACCTCATTTGGGCACTGTTATAATATTTGTTGTGGACCAATGAGGTACAGTTTGCGTCACTTCCTGATTACTGTGGACCACTAAATAAGCTACAGTAGGGGCTACAGTCTATGGTCACTGGGGTGGGAGGTGGCGCCTCTTGGCTTTCTGAGGCCTATTGCAGCTCCGACTCATCGCGCACGGTCCACCTGTGCGAAGTCAGAAAATGCAGGCATCCCATTTCGTAGTGATTTCATTATGGCGTTTGCTTACAACTGCACTAGACGACCATAAAATAATCCTTTTTTATGTTAGCCACATGTCTTACTTTACTCTGCTACTTCTCCACGTCCACCTGTTAATAAACCATCGTAAGAAATCACGTCCATCTGTTAATAAACCATCGCAAGAAATCATTATTTTGCAGTGATGCCCTTTACGTGTAACTGTAGCAAATTAGTGGGCTAGCTCAGGTTCGAACCCAAATATGTTTCTGAGTTTGAATGCAAGTGATAATGTTGACCCAACTTTTCTTATCTAATTAATATAGCTGTAGAATCAAATGTAGTATACAAGTGCTGGTTATTGTCATGCAGAGATTAAACAGTATTACCTTGTTTTGCAAAGTTTAGTAACGCCTGGGTGGATCAATATAACCTGTGGACGCCGGCATTTTAGTTGCGAACGCTAGCTATTCAATTCAATTCATGATCAATGAATTTACCTCAGACTAGATGCTCTCGAGCCTGAGGTAAATTCATTTATCACTACAACAGCACTGGTGACAACATCAGTTTCACTTTCGCGCTAAGGTGATAACATCGGTCTCACTTTCATGCTAAAGACTAAATGAACGATAGTAAAAATATAAATGTATGTGACTGGGCAATTAATCAAATTTACATCTGTGATATCTATAACGTTAATCCTTGGTGCAACTTCTCTCTTTCCATACTCCTGGCAGGCTGACTGACAAGCTGACCTGGCCAATCCTAGCGCTTGAGGGCGGGAACTTCCCAGATTCATTCTTTCTATTGAGAGCAACCTATCCGGGTACTTTGCCCTTGCGTCATGCCCCCGCCCCTTTTTGAGTGAAAGCGGCCGCTCTAATTTGACTGGCGGTAAATGCAAATTCTGAGGTCTTTGCCAATTTAATAGCATAAAATAAGAATACCGTATTGCTTTTTAGCTATTAGGAGCCCAAATCCTATGGCCAGTCAGGCAAACAATTATGTTATGTCGTTGCCGATCAACGATCAGAGTCGTTATATGGAAAAATTAAAGAAACATCGAGCTAGCTGTTAGCTAACTTAATCATTTTGTTAAAGGCTAACATTAAATTGGGATTTCCTCGGCTTTTCATGTACTGCCAATTCTATTACATGCACTGAAGTTGCTGCAGTCGAATTCTGTCGAATTCGGTTACATTTGTTCTAAAAAAATTATATTCTTTCACAGTTTTTTTTAGAAACATGTTTAGAAGTGAAGCGAGGGAAATCTATTTTGATTATTGTTCTTTCCCCTCTTTTGCTGAGCTCCATACAAACTCGCCAAAAAACAAAAACGTTCACAATGTACAAACGTGCCAAGTTACTCACGCATACAAAGCACCATCTATACCTAAGTCATAATTAAAACATGCAAAATCTAGTATTGCCAACAGCAGGATGAATTCTGAAGTGTACAGAAACACCTTATATATCTTCACTTTGCAGCAGGACGATTCCCCAAAATATACAGCAAAAGCAACCAAGGAGTTTTTCAGCCCCGTAAAGTGGAAAGTTCTTGCGAAGTCAATCGCCTGACTTGAATCCAACTAGACATGCATTTCACTCGCTGAAGATCAAAAAAAAAAATAAATCCCATCAAACTGTTACAGGTCTAAACTGAGAGGTGAACCCAGGGGTAGAGCTGCAGGAGACATGAATCAGGTGGCATGGTAAAACGGTGATTTAATTAACAAAATTAAAAACTGACAAAGAAGGCAATATTTCTGGAACTAAAATAAACATGGGGACAATTCACCCTACAAAGCAGAACTCATGAAAAGCTGCTAATTAAAAACTGCCTTGTTGCTTAAGCAGTATGGTTGAAATCATTGTCTTGTTGTAGGATGAAGTGCTGTCCAATGGGTTTGGAGGCATTTGCTTGAACAGATAAGATGCTCATTTACACTTCAGAATTCATTCTGCTGCTATCAGCAGATACACCATCAGCTCACTGTATAGTGACATCTCTGTGTCAGGCCTGGTACGTGTCCTTATATGATATATGACATTGTTCAACCCTTTACAACCAGAGAGAAGTGGGTCCATAAACACAGTTATTGCTATATTTTTATGCCATGTTGATGCAACTGGCAATTTGGTGGACCTGCGCCATAAATATTTTAAGCCCTCCCAAGCCTCTTTTCAAACTTGGCACCGGGCAGTCAAGGCTTTTTATGTTTATGGATGACGTTTGATGGTAATTTCATCCGGTCCTTTGAACACTATTCCTGGGCCAATGTCATCTTCTTTATTTATTGATACACGACCTGGAAAGGGATTCATTTCAGGACATCTTATCTGCGCTTCTCCCCATAAGCACAAGCAATCGTTGCAGTGTCTGTGTGAAGGCAAAGGGCAAGTTATAAGAGGCCTTTCTTTGACATGTTGGCAGTCATATAGTAAGGCTCGTGTACTAATAGATCTGGTCACCAGTGCTAATGGTAGTGCTAATTTTCCATGGGTAAATGACCACAAGTTAAATTAAGTGGACATATCACAGGACTAGAAAAGTCTGAACATAGCAGCACACATCACTGGACCTATGACTAAACAGTAATAATGATTTTGTAACATTGCTGTATTTGAGATGAGCCATTTCATGTATTTTTGCTTTTCTAAAGGAATCCACATGGCAAATATTTTATATTGATTGCCAGAATTTTGAAGTTCGACATCAGGTAATCTTTTTGAAAATGGCAATTTCAACAAACAAATAACAAAGGAATATTTAATTATCTTGAAGTGATTTTGATTTTAAGAAATTATATTACCATCAGCTTATTATGCAATAAAAACTGGATGTGGTAAAGATCTATTGATCTGTTAAGACCTGTCAGCCAGTTGTCAAAGTTTGCTTCTAGGGAATTGATGGGAAATATGATAACTGAGGCATTATGGCATGTTCATCGGGGAAAACACACACACACGCACGCATACACACACACACACACGCAGATGCAGACACACTCATGCACGCACACACATACAGACACACACGCACGCACGCACGCACACGCAAGCACACACACAGACAGACACACGCATGCAGACACGGACACACACACACACACACATAGGTGAAAAGGGCAGTCGTCTAGGACTTCATCCAAGTCGAGTGGGGGCGGGAGGAATGGGGAGGGGAGTGTCAGGCAACGAGGGAGAAAGTAAAAATCAACTATAGTCAGTGCGCCCCCCCCACCCCCGTATGCAAGTGCAGTTTCGGTAACTGAGGACTTTGGGGACAAACATTGCACAGGTGTTTTAGATCAATGCCACAGCCGAGCTTATCTGCTGAGGACTAAGTTGTGTGCATAACCTATCGACCTGCCTTGGGCTGTCTGTGCCTCTGCTGCGATCTTCACCTACATTTTCCTAAAAACTGGACTGCTAGTAGGAGAACTGTTGCAGCTCAAGAGGTCACCATCGAGTAACCAATGACATCATCAGGTTATAGAACACAGGTGTGCTGTATAACGGTGTGAACACGCAAGGCGAGCATGATGGGCCTGCACAACCAATCACAGACTGCTGACAGGACAGACAGGGCAGCGGAAACCTGAGGAAACCTTTAAACTCACTCACGTGGCTACACTGCATCCCTGTTGCTATGGTAACAGTTGCTGCTGAGAGGGTAAAAGAAGTGGAGGGTTAAGCAAACATTTAAAATAACAGGTGTAAAGTCAAAGTCCTTGAATTTTGCAACTGCGAGAAAAGTTCCCGTTCTGACGAAACTACAGGCCAAATTCAGTCAAAGTGCAGGGAAGCCTCGTGGTTTCTGATACACCTATTCTATCATTGCGTAAGGTGTGGAAATAACCGGTTTAGTATAAATGAAAACCTTGTGGGTATATTTTGCTCATCAATAGTTTTTGTTGCAAGTAATACTTCAGCAGAATTTATGCCTGCAGAATGATAGTCTAGATAGATGAATTTGCAAATTATAAATGAAATTGATTAGTAATATTGTAGCATACCCCCAGCAGTTCAAACAAGAACTGCTTTCATTTAGTACATAAATCTTCCTTAGGACATTAGTTAACTATTTTCAGAAAATGCCTTGGATGCAAGATGTGTGTGTGTGTGTGTGTGTGTGTGTGTGTGTGTGTGCTCCCAAGAACATGACATGAAATCCCTCAGCTATCATATTTCCCATCTATCCAGGGTGTTGGAAGCAAACTTTGGCAACTGTTTGACATGTCATTAATAGATCCTGACAAACCGTATTTGTTGGTAGCAGCTGATGTTGGTTGCGTAAGAAGCTGATGATGATGTTTTTAAAAATCTATATTGCTGCAAGATAAATATCCTTTCACTTGTTTGTTTATCACCAGTTTATTTTGAGTTATTTGTTTCTGCTTTATGTTGAAATAATTATTCCAATTTTCTACATAAATTGAAAACATTACATATTGCTTCAAGTTAACAATTAACAATCTTCAGATAAGAAAGTAGATTAATATACAAGTTACTAATACAGAAAAAATATCTGGAATGCATTAATTCAATCTACAATTTTACTACTTGTTTCGTGATGCCAAATTTCCTACACTTACACATTGAAATTAAAGTATTTTTATTAGAAGAAAGTATAAATGTCTATTTGGACTCGCTTACTTTTATTGCTATTTCGGCTCACCCTTATCTGTGCACTGGCGTGACTACCGGAATTGTATAATCACTCACAGGTAGCTTACAGGTACAAAAAATGTTTCAATAAATCTTAAGAGACAGACGACTAAAGAGAGTCAGCTGATCTCTCCCACTCTAAAAAAAAAAAACACACACACCTTCCAATCACTGTAAGGTGATCCTCTGTCCTTCCAGTTTGGATTGTCAGCTGAAGGCAGTCTCTAAAAATACAAAATGTGTTCAAAAGAAATATAATTTAATGGCAGTGTCACAAAGAGTTTCGGTTCCCCATTCTCCTGGAAGAATTCACGCTCTGGCTCTCCCTGTCCATCTAATACTCCCAACACTTTTGTTGTCTAAAAGTATTCCTCCCCTCCACCTTTGCTTCAGCTACACGGTAAAAAAGTTGTATTTTTACACTAAAATGTTTGTAGAAATGTATTTTTTTATATAATGTTTAAATAATGTTTTTTTCAAACACTGTCAAAGTCAGAATCACGACAGTAGTTCATTATTTAACAGCCAACCCATGAAGTAGCAAGATTTATACAGTTTTATAAAGTTATACAGGATTTCTACAGTTGTTTCCCTTCATTAACAGGGTTTTCACTGGCAACACTGCTGCCATTTTATCATGGGAAATTACAAAAATTTGGGAATATTCAGGGGTGTAAACTTTTCATAGGAATTAACAGGAATATACAGGAATTAAAGGGAATATGTGGAAATTAGCAGGAATAAAATGGAAATGGGGGGGGGGTGGTCATTTGCAAAGGCTGCAGTTACCATGTCACGTGCATTTCGAAACATAAACCTTTTACCTTATCATAATTGCAAAACCTACCAACAGAATTCAAAAATGAACTATTTAGTTTTGAGTTAAACTTCAAATAAATGAGTTTACATTTTACATTATATTGTTTCACTGAACAACAAAAAATGTGAATGTTGAATAATGTATTTCCTGTGATGGAAGAATGCACCGTGCATACAGAGGGTTGCTTTTCTATTGAATTCCCATTAAATGGGCTGCTGACAAATATCTGTTCATGAGATGCAAGAGTGTGCTCCACGTGAGATGGAGGAACGCAAAGTTCAGGGTTGTATTTCAACTGAATTTCCCAATATCGAGAATTACCTGCTTATGTGTGCTTCCCCCATAGTTATTCACTATTATAAGCATTTTTCATGGAAATTCGGCAACCACTGAGGTGTCTGAACTATTGTGTCAGTTGAGCCAATCGGTCGATTTCCATTTTTATGCCACAATTTCTTAATGAAAGCACTGGAATTTGAAAAACATAATTAAACAATAAAAAGCGATTTTACTTCGCCAAACACAAGCACTTGTTCTCCAACAGTTACCAGG
This sequence comes from Anguilla rostrata, assembly GCF_018555375.3. Classification (NCBI taxonomy): domain Eukaryota; kingdom Metazoa; phylum Chordata; class Actinopteri; order Anguilliformes; family Anguillidae; genus Anguilla; species Anguilla rostrata. The sequence continues at coordinate 10,706,397 of NC_057947.1, forward strand.
GGAGGTTGGTGTCCTATCTAGAGACTGAGCAGGATTACTCTGGCAGGTAGAATGAAGCCTGGTGAAATTCTGGAAGATTAATTTCAACATCTCTCTGCAGCCTTGATAAACATCCCGCAGACCGAATAACAGCCGTTAGAAAATCACATTTGTAAACCTAAGGAAATTTTCTGTTTTTACTGTAATATCTCCACCTAGTGTACACACTGTGAAAGAATAAAAGAGGTCACGTGGAAAGTGAAACCACGACCCAGCGTCTCGGGTTGCTAAGCGCTACTGTGCGCAGGAATCTGGATTCAGACAAGCAATGTTCGCAAATCAGTGTCTCACGAAGAGACCAAACGTGCAAATGTGTAAATAAAGCACAATCTAATGCGTTAAAAAACGGATATTGGCTGAACGCCCGAAAAACAGGTAAGATACCGTTATATCAAACATGAAATGCATTTTAAAGAAAGCGCTGCTTTCGTAATTTGTTGTATAATCTCAGTTAGATTTATTGCATTTGCAATTATATTATAATGCAATTATTACATTGTTAGCAAGCTTTGAGAATTTATTTTTATCTAAGCTACATAACTGAAGAAACTATTCCGTATCTGACTATTCCAAGTTTTTTTTCTTTCCATGTTTAACTTTTTCAGGAAGCTGCACAGCATCCATGGCGCGTTCTCTGATTTCCAGCCGCAAACCGAAGTACCGTAATGATGAAGACGAGAAGGACGCTCAGGCTAGTCTGGCGGCGTTGACGGCGCAAAGGAATGCTCACGTTTTCTTTGAGAGGTACGACAGGAGTGAGATCCAGGAATTGCTGAGCCTCACAACTTGTAATTGGTTGCTATGCAGTGACAATTTCAACATACCGGTGGATTTTCCTCCTGGAATTATAAAACAAATGAGGAATTTCGCACAATCAAACGTGCTTATTCTTACCCCCGCCGACCCCCGAGTAACCCTCGATTACAAAGTGGTCCAGCAAATTGTGAGGGAGCTCACTGTTGGGATATACTGCTTCAACCAGCTTCCGTTTATCAGCCTTGAACCCAACTTTGACAAGAGTACGTCCTGTCAGCTGACACCAGCTTATTATGATACAAAAGTCGGACAGATATTGATAAACATAGACTACGTCATGAAAGGCCTGTGGCACGGCGCCGTCATGCCAGCAGATAATCGCGTGCGCTTCTCTGAACTGTGGCGATCCAGCATGGATGTCGATGCTAATGGCGTACCTCAGACTCAAAAGGACGTGTTCTCTGAGTTTCTCACGGCAGGTAAGAAATAATAACACAGTATTATGTAGGTAGGTGAATTTACGCCATGCAGTGTGTGATATACTACAAGATGCAACGTGTGAGTCTAATTGAATTGTGCAATTATCATAAAGGCTGTCTTGCTTAATGCAGTTATGGGTGAGCCTAAGGGATGTGTTAAATTAGCTGAATGTGCCATTATTTTCTCTAGTCATAAATCGGCAGTTTGATCTTGCACTTGGTGACGTCCGTTGTTTCTCCTAGGTTTGGTGGATATTTCCCAGGAGCCATGTTACCATGGCATTTACAACCAGGATGCTGACGCAGACCCAACCTATGAGCCTAACAGTCCCGACGAAGAAAAGCTCTTCTCCCAGTACTCGGAGGACATCGTTATGAAGCTGGCTTCCTGCGTGTCGTCCTGCCAGCAGCACGAGAACCTGTTTGTGTTCGGGAGCTCCTACGGCGTAGCCAGCGCCGTGCGGGTCCCCCGTGACAGGCTGGAGCTGCCCGCCTACCAGAGGCTCCAGCAGCGGCTGGCGCTTCAGGAGAAGCTCGTGAGAGAGTGCCTGGAGAGGAAGGCCGAGACCTGCCAGAGCCTGGCCTACCTCCGGCTCATCGCTTTCCTCGTGCCCTTCCTGGTCGGGCTGAGGAAAAAAATGAAGATACCTGACGTGTCTCTGATGTTTGAGCCGTTTTCAGGTCTGTCAGCAGGTGGCCACAGGTGCTCCCGTTCCTGTCCTCACCTACTGTTCCCTTGACGTAAAATGAGCCTTTTCACACATGAAAATCACAGTTTCACGTGTGAATTTAACATTTTTTGAACTGGACATTTTCACATGATGTGACTGACTTTTTTCACGTGTATAAAAAATTCCACATGTGAAAATATGTCACATTAAGTCACTTGCAATTTCACGTTTTCACGTTTTGTAAAACGTGAACTACAATTTTCACACGTGAATACAAAACATATGACTTTAAATAGCGTAGGTTACCTTTTTCCACTCTCTCGTCTGTTGAGTATGGTTATTTTTTATAGTTCACGTGTCCTTTTCTCATGTTGGGTGTTCACATGTGGTTTTTGAACAGGTTATTTGTTCATAAGGGTTACCTTTGTCGCTTGCTCCGTAGATGAGAAGGTAAAGACCGAACGGGAGTTTCCCCCTCTGCTCCTGGGACCCGAGTTCACCTGTAAACATTTTCCGCACAAGCAGGACGAGTACTTTCACCTGCACGGTGGAATCGAGTTTGATGTTGGGACGCCTCCTCTGGAGGAGGTCTCTGCAGAAATAAAGGTGAGAGTACCACCCTTTCGCTCAAGGGCTCTGAGAATGTGCTTTGGGAAAAGATCAACACTTTGGCACAAGGAAATGTTAATCTAATTGAAGCTTGAAATCAATTTTTCTGAATCAGTGACCCCAATGACTGTTTAGTTGAGTATATATTTTACCAAATGCTTTGCGTGCCCAGCCAAGTAGTTGAATATTTTCGGTCTTCTTTTCTTCTAAAGCGTAAAATGCTTTTTTTAAACACACAGGAAGCCCATGCAGCTCTGCAGAATCTTGCAGCGGATCACTTGATCGACCTGCAGTCCCAGAACGCCGTCTACAGGCAGCATTTCCCAGTGCCTGTTCGGGAGTACGCTGGGAAATGGCAAGTTTTAATGCGTCAAAGTGCCCTTTTGTGTGCATGCAGATCATGCAATATGGAGTCCAGATGTGCCATTTGTGACCTGCATTCTTCTGTTTACTACAGCTACAATGTGATCGCCATAGACCTGGAGGCCTTGTACGCAAAGGCCAACAGGATTCAGTGGTGGGAGGCCATGAGTTCAGTCATCAAAGCTCTCAGGGCAAAGAGGTTGCCATTAACTGACATTCAGTTGCATGAACAATTTAAAAAAATATTTGGATACAAAAATGCCATCAAGTGTAAGGTATGGAAACTTCAAATCAGGAAGCACACTGTTCAGCTTCTCTCTCATCTTTGATCCTTGTTTTTAAATCCTGGTGGTTTGGAACTGATCATATTATGCCAAGTGTGAATTTAAAGGCATACTATGCAGGATGTTTTGCCTTGCTGTGGTCCCTGTGTTTACAATCTAAGAAGTTTCCTCCTTCGTCTTCAACCCCGCCCACTCATTTTCCACCGAGGAAAAGCAATAACTGTAGTTCTTGAACGAGCCCTGTTGGATTTTCTTTCCGCTTTGTTGTATCTAGCTAGCTAGCTACAAACACTCCGCTGAAGTTGTATCCGAAACCACAGGCTCTGTAGCCACACCACTCCCCACACAGAAAAGTGTGGCACGCCTAGAAACGTCCCAAACCAATTTTAGAATAACAAATACTGCTAAAGGTGCACACATTTGGCAAGAATGCGCATGGTTTTTTGCAGTTTGATTTGTTAGTTGGAGTGGCCTGGGTGATGTTTAGCAGTTTAATTCCTTGGCCAGAGTGGCTTTGGGTGATGTGTTGCGGTGCTTTGGGTGATGTGTTGCGGTGCTTTGGGTGATGTGTTGCGGTGCTTTGGGTGATGTGTTGCGGTGCTTTGGGTGATGTGTTGCGGTGCTTTGGGTGATGTGTTGCGGTGCTTTGGGTGATGTGTTGCGGTGCTTTGGGTGATGTGTTGCGGTGCTTTGGGTGATGTGCTGCGGTGCTTTGGGTGATGTGCTGCGGTGCTTTGGGTGATGTGTTGCGGCGCTTTGGGTGATGTGTTGCGGTTCTTCCCTGGTCAGAGTGGCTTGGAGTTTGGCCTGAAGGCCACTGTGGAGCGCGGCCTGTCCGCGGCGTTCCACTCCCTGTGCCGGAAGAACTCCGCCGCTCACCTGTGCTCCGTGGACGAGCTGGGCTACTCGCTCGCGCACCACGCCGCTGTGCGAAACCACGCCCACATCCTCTGTCAGCTGGCTGCTGCTGGGGTCAATGTGGACCAGGCCCACAGCAACAGGTTCACTCGCACAGGTCAGTTACAGTACACACTGTATACACACAGAGCACACACACACACACACACACACACACACACACTTACACACACACACTCACAGCAACAGGTTCACCATCACAGTTACAGTACACTTTGTATACACACACACACACATACTATACACACACACACACAGGTCCTGGAAAAACAATGTGTAGGCTGGAATCTCTTGATCAATTATGATTGTTGAAATTGTAACACAATTTTAACACAATGCAGGTTTTGGCATTTCCTGTCAGTAAAATCATTCTTTCATTTTACACAGATGGTTTCAGGTTCCCATGCTGATTTCACCTGTCAGTTCGTAATTGAAATCAATTTAAAATGGAACCTCTGTCAATTGCCATTATTTGCCATATGCTACATACAGCACAGTAAATGAAAGCATAAGTTAGTCTGACCAAATGAAATTCCTGGGATGTGAATATGGAGAACTAATTGTTTTAGGGTGTACACACAGCCTGTTTTGGCATGTTAAATTGCCTTTAAACAGACGTAAAAAGACTAAATAAGGACAATTTGTGTCAAATCAAAAATTAGCAGCTCGGTATAATACAGATACAAATACAGTTACTAAGGTTCGAACGCAAAGCAACACACACAGTGTGTCCCCAAGACCAGGGTTGAGGAACGCGGGTGTAGATGTTGCCGTTGGATCAGACAGGTCTAATGAAGGCTCTCCGGGGGGGGGGGGGGCATGGCAGGAGTCACCCCGCTGCATCTCGCCGCTCAGTGCGGGTCGCTGGAGGCCCTCAACTGCCTGCTGGCTCTCCAGGCTGACTGCAGGCTGGCGGACCGGAGGGGCTGGATGGCCGTTCACTTCGCGGCCTACTACGGCCAGGTGGCCTGCCTCCGGGCGCTCTGCAGGACCCACCCGGGCCTGAAGGAGACGCACACCGCCGCGGAGTGAGTGGGGCTTCTCACCGTGTGTGTGTGTGTGTGTTTCAGAGTGAGTGGGGCTTCTCACCGTGTGTGTGTGTGTGTGTGTGCTGCAGAGTGAGTGGGGCTTCTCACCGTGTGTGTGTGTGTGTGTGTGTGTGTGTGCTTCAGAGTGAGTGGGGCTTCTTACCGTGTGTGTGTGTGTGTGTGTGTGTGTGTGGCTGCAGAGTGAGTGGGGTTCTCACCGTGTGTGTGTGTGTGTGTGTGTGTGCTGCAGAGTGAGTGGGGCTTCTTACTGTGTGTGTGTGTGTGTGTGTGTGTGTGCTGCAGAGTGAGTGGGGCTTCTTACTGTGTGTGTGTGTGCTGCAGAGTGAGTGGGGCTTCTTACTGTGTGTGTGTGTGTGTGTGTGTGCCTCAGGGTGAGTGGGGCTTCTCACCGTGTGTGTGTGCTGCAGAGTGAGTGGGGCTTCTTATCGTGTGTGTGTGCTGCAGAGTGAGTGGGGCTTCTTATCGTGTGTGTGTTAAGACCGAGCCCGAGAGTCTCTGCCTCTATTACATGAGCTAGCAAGCTGGTCCTCACGATGATGGTTCTCTCTGTAAAACACATTTCCTAATGGCTGCAACACTTTGCCTCATTTTCAACTGTGACCCTTTGTTCTCCTTCCCCAAATCACCTTGGAAAATCATTTTTGTTGATCACGTTGCTGATCCCTTATATGAATTTAAGAACCTCCCCTTTTACCTGTGGCAGGTACCGCACCTCGCCCCTGCTCCTGGCGGTGTCCTCCGGCTCGCTGGAGGCGCTGGACTTCCTGCTCTGCGTGGGGGCGGACTGGAGGGGGAAGGACAGCGAAGGAAACGGTGCCGTCCACCTGGCCGCACTCTACTTCCACACGCGGGTCCTCAAGCACCTCGTCCAGCTGGGCCTGCAAGACCTGCCGGTCTGGGCCCTGCTCGTCGGTACGCCGCTGTGCTACAGGGCCTTTCCCCGCTGTGTTCTCAGGAGGGGGAGGGGCCTATCTCACGTCGCCTTTCACCGCTGTGTTCTCAGGAGGGGGAGGGGCCTATGTCACATCGCCTTTCACCGTTGTGTTCTCAGGAGGGGGAGGGGCCTATCTTACATCGCCCTTCACCAATGTGTTCTCAGGAGGGGGAGGGGCCAGTCTTAAATTTCTCTTCACCTTAGTGTTCTCGGGGGGGAGGGGCCTATCTCACATTGCCCTTCACCACTGTGTTCTCAGGGGGGAATTATGTCATTTCCTGCCTGTTGAGTTCCTGGCACTTTTTGACTGCAGTTAAGAATGTCCATTGAATGATTTCTAGAGTAGAGACGAAATAAAACAAATCGAAGATATAAGGTAACATGTCAGTGAACATGGTTTCTATTCCAGTGGTTTTTAATAATTGAAAATGCAATGTGCTCAAAGTGAAATCGATGTATATTGTATTTGGAAGCATTTCGCTTTTACGTATGGCGGATTTGAAGGTGTATCTATACGCCAGCGTGCGCGCCGTTTCAACATTGTTTTTTCGCTGTGGCGAGCCTCCATAGAAACGCACTGAATTGAAGGTGACCGTAAAAGTGGAGAGTGACTCGCTGGAGTGCTCTTGCTTGCTGACGCCTGCTTTGACAGAGATGCTGGACAGCGAGAAGCAGAAGCGGCGGGAGATGGCGGTCAGGTGCATGGAGGTTCTCTGCGTGACAGTGGAGTCGTTCTGGAAGGACATTATGAACGCCGGTAATTACCGATTTCCCCACGCGTTTGTTTCTGTAGGGGCGTGGGGGGCGGGGCAGTGTCACGGACAAAGAACTGGAGCTTAGCAAGCATTGTTTTCCAAAGTTACTGCTTCAGTAAGCATAGCAGCACACGCCGTGCTATGAACTATAAACTGATAATATAACACTCAGGTATTCACACTGTAAGGGGTGTGAGTCTGGTCTTAATCTTAAGAACCATATTCTGCTGTGCTGAAACCTACACTACACTGAACATTCAATAGAAATGTATGCTCAGTATTTTCACTGATACAGTTTTTGTCTTACAAAGACACTTGTATTATGTCCAAAAATACTTTTTTGACCTTTTTCTGTTGGGTCTTTGGAGGACATGAGCTGTGCTAACTAGTGCTTACTAAGCAAAGAAAGAACAACCTGCCTATGTCTCTCGCTCTGTGTCGTTGTCTCTTTCTGTCCGTCCGGTCGTCCGGTCGTCCTCCCGCCAGGCGGCGTCCCCGCCCTGCTGGGTCTGCTGCGCGGCGAGCAGCGGGTCCTGCAGTGCCCGGCCGCGGCGGTGCTGTGTCACATGACCCAGAGGGCGGAGCCGTGCGAGGAGCTGGTGCGGTGCGGGGCGGTCCCGGTCCTGCTGACCCTCCTGGAGACCCGCGTTCCAGAGCTCCACTCCCGCTGCGCCGTCATCCTGGCCGACCTGGCGACCCGCAGCGAGGCCTACCAGGCCCTCATCGCCCAGCTGGTGAGGCCCAACAAGCTGGGGTACCCAGGAGGGGATGGGGTCAGGTCCTTTGGGCTGTGCTGTAATGTGACCTCCAGGAGAATGTTGAGCACCCAATGGTACATTTCATTCCAGTCAGTGTAAATCAGGGCTGCCCCTGGAGATGTGCTGTTCAGTAGGTCTTATTTAACCAACAAAGGAGTTAGTTCGCAAGAACATTATTTTGCTTAATGCTCAATTATTGTTTCAATACTAATATCGATATATTAAGACTATTTGGTCTCAGCGCATGTCCAGTAAGCTTCCTGATTGCCTGCAATCTGACTTAAAATTGTGGACTTGATCTCCATTGACTTCCATTATCAAATATGTGTATTGTCATTTTCCCCACCATCTTCGCCGCAACATCTTTTTCCATCCTGAGGCTGTGAGCCAATCAGGCGCTAGTGGGCATCAACCACTGGCTCAGGGTTTAAATATGATGATGTCACAATAGCTAACATAATCTAGTGTGCGACAGCCAGTTGTATTTGTCGCAGTGCAAAATCGCAATCCGCCCCGCTGCTAACAGGCGTGTCACAGGTGTGTCGTTGTGCCTGTCTCAGGGCGGGGTCGTCCCCGTGGTTCGGCTCCTGAACTCCGACCTGCAGGACGTGCTGGTGAACGCCGTGAGGTGCGTCCGGGCCCTGTGCGTCCGTAGCCCGGGCAACCAGAGCGCAGTGGCCCAGGCCGGAGCGATACCGCCGCTTGTGGAGTTCCTGACCCTCAAATCAGGTTAGAGGTCAAATCCCGCCCACACCAGGATTACACCATTAAAGTTCTCCCCTTTCACATGACTAGTCCTGTCAGGCCAGCTGAAACAGGCCCATTGTTCTCCTGATGGTTACTGCTTTGGTGCACAGACTGAAGGGCGGTGTTAAATTTCCTGCTGGGCGCTAATTTGGGGCGGGTTTCCGGCCGCTGGCTCTCTCCCTCAGAGGTGCTGCAGGAGGAGGCGTGCTCGGCGCTGGCGGAGCTGGCGCTGGGGCACCGGGGGAACCAGGACGCGGTGTGCGCGGCGGGCGCCGTGGGGCCGCTGGTGCGCATCCTGCGCGGGAGGAGGTTGGCGGCGCAGGTGCGGGCCGCCAGGGCCCTGGAGACCGTCGCCGAGCACAACCCGGCCATCCAGGCCCGCTTCCTGAAGAAGTCCGCCGCCAAGCACCTGCTCCGCCTCCTGAAGGTGCCGCGAACGCTCGCCCAAGCCGCTGCTAAGACGCTAAGGCTCCGCTAAACGCTTTGCAGTCTGAGCTCAAGCAGCGCTCTCGCCGCTAAACTTTACTGTCCCAAATGGAAATGTAACACATTGCAGGAAATTCTAAATCTATTTAAATATATTGTGTAATATATCTAAGAAATGCATACATTAACAAGATTTATTTCAATATATTTTTAAGTATTCGTATACTCTTTTCGCACTCTTTGTGTGCACATTTTAAAATATTACTATATTACTACAATTAAATATATGTAAATATATGTCATAAATATGCCGATTTTGAATATTTAAATATATTTTGACAATATATTTGAAATGTATATGAATATATGATGTAAAATATAAGCAGATCTATTAAACTACATGTAGTTTGCGTATATTTCCATGCATGGCTTTTCTGTACGGGGCACCTCCAGGTGTTCCAGGCGGAGGTGAAGGAGCAGGGTGCGGCTTCTCTCTGGGCGCTGGGGGGCCACGCCCACAAGCAGAAGAGGCTCATGGCCGAGCACATCGGCTACCATTTCATTCTGGAGTTCCTCCTGTCTTCATCCGACAAGATGCAGTACGTGGGTAAGCCAGCACTCTTCAGGAAAAGGCATTCTAACGCAACCTTGTGGATATGGAATGTACTGCAGCCTGGTTACCAGGCTGTAATAAAGTGTATGTGTGTGTGTGTGTGTGTGTGTGAGTTGCAGGTTACCAGGCTGTAATAAAATGTGTGTGTGTGTGTGCGTGTGTGTGTGAGTTGCAGGTTACCAGGCTGTAATAAAATGTGTGTGTGTGTGTGCGTGTGTGTTGCAGGTTGCCAGGCTGTAGCAGTGTGTGAGTGTGTGTGTATTGCAGGTTGCCAGGCTGTAACAGTGTGTGTGTGTGTGTATGTGTGTGTGTGTGTGTGTGTGTATTGCAGGTTGCCAGGCTGTAACAGTGTGTGTGTGTGTGTGTGTATTGCAGGTTGCTAGGCTGTAACAGTGTGTGTGTGTGTGTTGCAGGTTGCCAGGCTGTAACAGTGTGTGTGTGTGTGTGTGTGTTGCAGGTTGCCAGGCTGTAACAGTGTGTGTGTGTGTGTGTGTGTATTGCAGGTTGCCAGTCTGTAACAGTGTGTGTGTGTGTGTGTGTGTATGTGTGTGTGTGTGTGTGTGTGTGTGTGCATTGCAGGTTGCCAGGCTGTAACAGTGTGTGTGTGTGTGTGTATTGCAGGTTGCCAGGCTGTAACAGTGTGTGTGTGTGTGTTGCAGGTTGCCAGGCTGTAACAGTGTGTGTGTGTGTGTGTTGCAGGTTGCCAGGCTGTAACAGTGTGTGTGTGTGTGTTGCAGGTTGCCAGGCTGTAACAGTGTGTGTGTGTATTGCAGGTTGCCAGGCTGTAACAGTGTGTGTGTGTGTGTGTTGCAGGTTGCCAGGCTGTAACAGTGTGTGTGTGTGTGTGTTGCAGGTTGCCAGGCTGTAACAGTGTTGTGTGTGTGTGTGTGTTGCAGGTTGCCAGGCTGTAACAGTGTGTGTGTGTGTGTGTGTGTGAGGTTGGTGTGTGTGTGTGTGTGTGTATTGCAGGTTGCCAGGCTGTAACAGTGTGTGTGTGTGTGTGTTGCAGGTTGCCAGGCTGTAACATGTGTGTGTGTGTGTGTTGCAGGTTGCCAGGCTGTAACAGTGTGTGTGTGTGTGTGTGTTGCAGGTTGCCAGGCTGTAACAGTGTGTGTGTGTGTGTTGCAGGTTGCCAGGCTGTAACAGTGTGTGTATGTGTGTGTGTATTGCAGGTTGCCAGGCTGTAACAGTGTGTGTGTGTATTGCAGGTTGCCAGGCTGTAACAGTGTGTGTGTGTGTGTTGCAGGTTGCCAGGCTGTAACAGTGTGTGTGTGTGTGTGTTGCAGGTTGCCAGGCTGTAACAGTGTGTGTGTGTGTGTTGTAGGTTGCCAGGCTGTAACAGTGTGTGTGTGTGGTTGCAGGTTGCCAGCTGTAACAGTGTGTGTGTGTATTGCAGGTTGCCAGGCTGTAACAGTGTGTGTGTGTGTGTGTTGCAGGTTGCCAGGCTGTAACAGTGTGTGTGTGTGTGTGTTGCAGGTTGCCAGGCGGTGGTAGCTCTCACTCAGGACTGCAGGGCCCATCAGGACGGCCTGTGTGGGGAGAACGGGGTTCCCCCGCTGGTGCGTCTCCTGCGGGGGTCCCGCACCACTCAGCGCACCCTCCTGTGTGTGCTGCAGGCCCTGAGAACCCTCTGCATCGGTGCGTCTGCACCCCAAATACAACCTGGGGCTACACCGTGATTCATAATGCACCGGGATATGGGGGTGCACTGTGATTCATAATGCACCGGGATATGGGGGTGCAGTGTGATTCATAATGCACAGGGATATGGGGGTGCAGTGTGATCCATAATGCAGAGGGATATGGGGGTGCTCTGTGATCCATAATGCACAGGGATATGGGGTGCTTGTGATTCATAATGCAGGATATGGGTGCAGTGTGATCCATAATGCACAGGATTGGGGTGCAGTGTGATCCATAATGCACAGGGATATGGGGTGCTCTGTGATCCATAATGCACAGGGATATGGGGTGCTCTGTGATTCATAATGCACAGGAATGGGGGTGCTCTGTGATCCATAATGCACAGGGATATGGGGTGCAGTGGATCCATAATGCACAGGAATGGGGTGCAGTGTGATCCATAATGCACAGGGATATGGGGGTGCTCTGTGATCCATAATGCACAGGGATATGGGGGTGCAGTGTGATCCATAATGCACAGGGATATGGGGGTGCTCTGTGATTCATAATGCACCGGGATATGGGGGTGCAGTGTGATTCATAATGCACAGGGATATGGGGGTGCAGTGTGATCCATAATGCACAGGGATATGGGGGTGCTCTGTGATCCATAATGCACAGGGATATGGGGGCACTGTGATTCATTATAGACAGTCATAATTTTCTGGAAACATGTCAGGTTGAATCCTATAATTGAAAGTTCTCAAAGTGTAAGAATCACGTTTTTGCTTTCAGGAGTAGCGCACACAAGCAACTCAAACAGTCAGAAGGCCATCTCCGAGGAGAATGCCATGCTCACTCTGATGGAGTTGCTGAAATATCACGAATCTCTGCAGGTCAAGGTAAAATCTTAATTTAATCACCGTAAGAGAATGAACATGAACACTCACATATAGTCTTAGCGTAAGGTGTAGAGTCACTGTGCCCCATGAGGAAATGAGGATTAAAATCTCACATATTTATTTATCTCCCAAAGATTTTGAACATTTTATTTCATCATGCAGATCTGTAGATCTTCATCATAACTGTGTGCCAAAATGTCAAAACTGTGTGAAAACAGCCTTGTGGTTAAATTAAATGATAAAATTCTGTTTGGAGCCTAAGTGTGCAATTCTATTTTTATTTTCTAATGTCTCATCTAATGCCTGACCTTGTTATAAAACTCATACAGGTGATCTTTTGAGACCATGTTAGCTGACCTGTACTGCTAGCTTCAAGTGATCTTTTGAGACCGTGTTAGCTCACGTCTACTGCTGGATGCAGGTGATCTTTTGAGACTGTGTTAGCTGACCGGTACTGCTGGATCCAAATGGTCTTTTCAGTCCCTTTTAGCTGACCTGTACTGCAGGATCCTAGTGATCTTTTGAGACCGTTTTAGCTGACCTGTACTGCAGGATCCAGGTGTTCTTTTGAGACTGTGTTAGCTGACCTGTACTGCTGGATCCACAGGTAGAGGTAGTGCAAACCGTGGCCTGTGTTACTCTGGGCAACCAGGAGCTACTGGCTCTGCTCTCAGACCAGATGAAGTTCATCTACGCTCACGTCCTGGAGCTCCTGCAAGCACAAGACAAGGTATACTGCCCTTTCTCTCTCTCAGCCACTCAAGTACACTACACTGGGACACTGTATTTTTGGTCATTAACCAATAAGTTTGGTGTTTATTGACATGGATATTAATATACCAACCAGATGGTTGACTCCTGTATTTCATGCTCCCTTTTATGAATTGCAGAGAGACCTTGGTCTCTGGTCTTTGGTAACATGAGTTCCCACTGATTCTAACATCCATTAAAACTGTGACTTTGAAAAGATGCATCAGTTTGTAATGTTTCAGTATTAACAGAAGGGTGGCTGATCTTTCAGACTACACTGTCGGGTCAGAGCGTGATAATATCTGTGGTAACTGACTTGCAGACGCAAGAGACGTCTGAGGTCCGAGGCCTCTGTGGTTCTACCATTAGCATTACTGTTAGCATTGCAGTGGATAGAGCCTGGACGCGGCGTCAGGCCCATTCGCTTGTATGTCACTGTGTGCCACTGGACACAGGCTAACACTGTATCACTGGCACACACATATGCACACACAGAGGCTAATGCTAGTTCCTGTGCTTGTGTTGTAGACTGTCTGCCTGGAAGCCGGATACGCTCTGTCTCTGTTTGCGTACAACAACAGAGCACAGCAGGCCCTCATACTGCAGTCTGGAGGCGTCTCCATAGCGACGTATGAGCCCTTCCTGCAGTCGGAGAGCGAGGCGGAGAGAGCTAAGGCTGCATTTCAGGTACCTGTGACCCTGTCCGCCCGAGCTGCTGGTGCTGGGGGGGCGTGCGTGGGGGGCACTGACTGAGCCTGAGTGGGTAACTGCCGTGTTTTTTTTCTATCTTACATACTGAACTCTTTTCTCATTCTTTCGCCTTTCGAAACTGTTGCCCTCGTCATGGATCCCCGTAGCCGGCTTTGCCGGCTGCTCTGTTTAGAAAGGACGGCCTAACCGAGGCAGGGTCCTGGTGGAATGACACGCTTGCCCACCTCCTAATGACTGACCGGGCTGCACTCTGAGGAACCCTTTCCTCCTGCTCGGAGTACCGCTGAGGAACCCTTTCCTCCTGCTCGGAGTACCTCTGAGGAACCCTTTCCTCCTGCTCGGAGTACCACTGAGGAACCCTTTCCTCCTGCTCGGAGTACCTCTGAGGAACCCTTTCCTCCTGCTCAGAGTACCGCACCTGGCTGAGGGACCTTATGAAGAGAAATGCATCTAATTTCCTTTATTTCTCTGAAGTTATGTGGACAGCTGCTATTGCGTTACTGCACTGGTTGTGTAAATTAGACATACTGAGGGGTATTTTGTGAGCCGTTCATCCTTCCATGTGTCCTTTTTCTCAGATTTTGCTTATAACAGCTAAAGTAAATGTAGGTATGTGCACAAGCAGCGCATATTTTCTTTGCCTTGAAAAGGTTTTGAGTGGAGTCGCTTCCATTACTCTGTGAGTCAGGCCTGAGGTGGGCGTGGTCTTTTTTTTTTACAGATCGTCGTACTTGCCAACGTCATCACGGACATGGACCAAGTGGCTCTGTCGGCAAGAGGGGTCACAGTTCTGGTGAAGCTGCTTCAGTCGAGCCACCCCGACACTGTCACACTGACAGGTAATTTAGACCTGGGCGTATACATCACTCTACAGCAATACTTTCCCAGGGCGTTCTCCCAAGGTAGGCCCTTGGTTCTAGTGCCCTTGCATGGTGAGGCTTGCTTGTGTCTGTCCTCGGTGACTGAGGCTGATTTTGTCTATGCTACAGCGCAGCTCCTTGCTAGCCTAGCGCACACGCGGGCAGGTATATCTGATGGCATCATTACCATGGGAGCTGTGGACCACCTGTGCGCGCACCTGTTTTCAGAAGAGGAAGAGGTAATGATGTTTCAGCTGGACCTGTTTTCTTATTAAGGAACAGGTATTACTCTCCCATTTCAAACATACAACATGTTTCAACTCCCCTATTTGACGGTGATTGGTCTGTTTCTCATTTCCCTTCAAGACGATAGCAATACGGAACTGGCACATAAACATGCACGCGCACATACCTGTACAAACAGACACGCACATGTGTACACGCAGACGCGCACAACCGCACACACCACACGCTCACGTGCACACACACATGCATACACACTGACACACACACACACACACACACACACACAGGCACACCTTGTTGTTTTTCCTACCTTTCCTTGTGATAACAATAATAGAGCGCACAACTCGGTGTCCGGCTAGCTCTAAAACAGTCACGTAGCAGTCCCCTGTACAGTCTCCCATAAACATGTGAGGTTTGTGTCATTAATGCTGTGTGCTAGGCTCGAGGGTGACCAGCTGCATTAAAAAGTGGCCATGCTAGCCTTGCTTTAACCCAACTGGTCGTCTGTGATCCTGCATTCCCAGGGGCCAGTATGTTAGCGCTATGAAGAGCTAAAACAGCATAACCTCATTGCTTTGCATTTTTGCATTGGTTTTGCCTGCTCTTCAGATCTGACAGCTCAGCAGATTGCCCTCGACTGGCATCTTTTACAGTATTATTTAATTAATTCGGGCCAATGAATAGCGTTTAGCAGGTTTGTCATTAATTGGGTTTTGGCACTTTCAACCATCGATATTTATCCTTCTGCAGCTGTGGGGCGGAAGTGACATCAGGTAGGGCTTGGAGATTTCCTTCTAGCATAGAAAAGGTTAAAGAAAAATAGCATCACGGAAAAAATGTAGTTCCTCATTTCCGCAGAAATACCGCCACAGAAGCAGATGAATCGAGAAGGTCTTGAGTACGCGTATGGAATCGCGTTCGGTGTCTGCTGGCGGTTTCGGTGCTGCTCACCGGTGATTCTGTACCCCAGGTTCGGGTATCGGCCGCTTGTGCGCTGGGTTACCTCTCCTTCAACCGCAAGGCCCACCGCTTGCTGCTGGTCAAATGTCGGAACGCCCCCGCCACCTACGACCTCTTGACCGAGCATCTCATCGAAGACGCCAAGATATCGAAAGTCTTCACTGCTGACTTCAGACGACAGAAGCTGGTGGGGCTTCCCTCTCTGAGGTGTGTAACGGTTCATATTTCAGAGATTCATACGCGTCTCGTACAAATATTACCACACATAAGTGGCTGACATAACTCCCCCTCCCCCCACCCCCCCACCCCATTAACAGTTTGGAAGTAAATGGCGGCCCACCTGTCCCTCAACACAATCAAGGTAGGTTTTTATTCCTCTTTATTTTCTTAATTGCGTGAGTAGAGCGTTGGTAAAACTGTAGATTCCTGCAGGTTACCGTCACCTCTAAATTGGAAGCCTGACCTGGTAGTAAAAATCTTAACAATAATCCCTTGAGAAAGGTGAGAGCAAAACCTTGAGTGGTAGCCATGATAAAACAAAGATTTTTTTAAAAAAAAGGACTATCAATTTGTGTGCGGTCTCTATTATTTATAATAATATAATGTTATTATATTGTACTTTAATCATAATCCTATTTATTTTCCTCTGGACGACAGTAGCGGGGGGTGAATGTAAGGCTTTGGGGTAGAGTAGTGGCGTGGGCGTGTCCTGCTGCTGAAGCTCAGTTTTTGTGTGCGGTTGCCCTGTCTGAGTGACTCTGCCCCCCCCCGCAGGTGCTCGCTGTGCGACCAGCGTCGGCGTCCGGGTGGCGCCTTTTGAAAAGCGGCGTTTGCGGTCGCAGTCGGCCCCGGCGCGCGGGGCCAGGGGCAGGATCGCCACCGCCAGCCCCGCCGTGCGGCTGAAGGAGCCGTCACCGGGGGCATTACCGTCAGAGAAGGGGCACTACTGACCCCCCCAGAGCAGTTATGGGGGCATTACCATCAGGGAAGGGGCACTACTGACTTCCCCAGAGCAGTTATGGGGGCATTACCATCAGAGAAGGGGCACTACTGACCCCCCCAGAGCAGTTATGGGGGCATTACCATCAGGGAAGGGGCACTACTGACCCCCCCAGAGCAGTTATGGGGGCATTACCATCAGGGAAGGGGCACTACTGACCCCCCCAGAGCAGTTATGGGGGCATTACCATCAGGGAAGGGGCACTACTGACCCCCCCAGAGCAGTTATGGGGGCATTACCATCAGAGAAGGGGCACTACTGACCCCCCCAGAGCAGTTATGGGGGCATTACCGTCAGGGAAAGGGCACTACTGACCCCCCCAGAGCAGTTATGGGGGCATTACCATCAGGGAAGGGGCACTACTGACCCCCCCAGAGCAGTTATGGGGGCATTACCATCAGGGAAGGGGCACTACTGACCCCCCCAGAGCAGTTATGGGGGCATTACCATCAGGGAAGGGGCACTACTGACCCCCCCAGAGCAGTTATGGGGGCATTACCGTCAGAGAAGGCACTACTGACCCCCCCAGAGCAGTTATGGGGGCATTACCATCAGGGAAAGGGCACTACTGACCCCCCCAGAGCAGTTATGGGGGCATTGCCATCAGACAAGGGGCACTACTGTTCCCCCCAGAGCAGTTATGGGGGCATTACCATCAGGGAAGGGGCACTACTGACCCCCCCCAGAGCAGTTATGGGGGCATTACCATCAGGGAAGGGGCACTACTGACCCCCCCAGAGCAGTTATGGGGGCATTACCGTCAGAGAAGGCACTACTGACCCCCCCAGAGCAGTTATGGGGGCATTACCATCAGGGAAAGGGCACTACTGACCCCCCAGAGCAGTTATGGGGGCATTGCCATCAGACAAGGGGCACTACTGTTCCCCCAGAGCAGTTATGGGGGCATTACCATCAGGGAAGGGGCACTACTGACCCCCCCAGAGCAGTTATGGGGGCATTACCATCAGGGAAGGGGCACTACTGACCCCCCCAGAGCAGTTATGGGGGCATTACCATCAGGGAAGGGGCACTACTGACCCCCCCAGAGCAGTTATGGGGCATTACCATCAGGGAAAGGGCACTACTGACCCCCCAGAGCAGTTATGGGGGCATTGCCATCAGACAAGGGGCACTACTGTTCCCCCCAGAGCAGTTATGGGGCATTACCATCAGGGAAGGGGCACTACTGACCCCCCCAGAGCAGTTATGGGGGCATTACCATCAGGGAAGGGCACTACTGACCCCCCCAGAGCAGTTATGGGGGCATTACCGTCAGAGAAGGCACTACTGACCCCCCCAGAGCAGTTATGGGGGCATTACCATCAGGGAAAGGGCACTACTGACCCCCCAGAGCAGTTATGGGGCATTGCCATCAGACAAGGGGCACTACTGTTCCCCCCAGAGCAGTTATGGGGGCATTACCATCAGGGAAGGGGCACTACTGACCCCCCAGAGCAGTTATGGGGGCATTACCATCAGAGAAGGGGCACTACTGACCCCCCAGAGCAGTTATGGGGGCATTACCATCAGAGAAGGGGCACTACTGACCCCCCAGAGCAGTTATGGGGGCATTGCCATCAGACAAGGGGCACTACTGACCCCCCCAGAGCAGTTATGGGGGCATTGCCATCAGACAAGGGGCACTACTGTTCCCCCCAGAGCAGTTATGGGGGCATTACCATCAGGGAAGGGGCACTACTGACCCCCCAGAGCAGTTATGGGGGCATTACCATCAGGGAAGGGGCACTACTGACCCCCCAGAGCAGTTATGGGGGCATTACCGTCAGAGAAGGCACTACTGACCCCCCCAGAGCAGTTATGGGGGCATTACCATCAGGGAAGGGGCACTACTGACCCCCCCAGAGCAGTTATGGGGGCATTACCATCAGGGAAGGGGCACTACTGACCCCCCAGAGCAGTTATGGGGGCATTACCATCAGGGAAAGGGCACTACTGACCCCCCCAGAGCAGTTATGGGGGCATTACCATCAGGGAAGGGGCACTACTGACCCCCCCAGAGCAGTTATGGGGGCATTACCATCAGAGAAGGGGCACTACTGACCCCCCCAGAGCAGTATTGGGGGCATTACCATCAGAGAAGGGGCACTACTGTCCCCCCTAGAGCAGTTATGGGGCATTGCCATCAGGGAAGGGGCACTACTGACCCCCCCCAGAGCAGTTATGGGGGCATTGCCATCAGACAAGGGGCACTACTGTTCCCCCTAGAGCAGTTATGGGGCATTGCCATCAGAGAAGGGGCACTACTGTCCCCCCCAGAGCAGTTATGGGGCATTGCCATCAGGGAAGGGGCACTACTGACCCCCCCCAGAGCAGTTATGGGGGCATTGCCATCAGACAAGGGGCACTACTGTTCCCCCCAGAGCAGTTATGGGGCATTGCCATCAGACAAGGGACACTACTGAGTCTTTTTTTATGAGCTGTCAAAACAGCAGAAAAGCCTCAATTCTGTTTTCAAGGCTTTTCTCCTGTTGATTGACTCTAACGGGGTTAAGGCACATCCCTGCCACTAAGCACCACTCTCTGCCAAGGCCAACACATTACTGCCCATCAGCTGGACCCTTCTGAGCTTACAGAGCACTGCACCTGGAAATCTTAAGCTTTGCAATTTGTCACAGGGAATAACCTGACACAACATGTTTACTTATTTTACTTGGGCCCGACACATCGCAGCCTAACTCCTTCTTCTTTGCCTTATTTCTTGCAAATTTAGTGCCAATTTTACTTACACTACTGGCCAATGGTATTAGGCTACCTGTGGTTTTAAAAAACAATAGAAATAATAATTAACTCAACTGAATTACCCCTCCACCTCCCTCCCACCCCCCCACCTCCCATTTTGCAAAATGATTGAATGTACTTCCAATGATTAGTTTAATTGTAATTAGTCAATGCCAAAAGAGGTTATTTTGAGGAAAGTCATGTCTGTCTTAAGATTATTTTTTAAATAAAACTTTTTGTAGTGTTGTAGGTGGAAATTGAACAAAAAGTTTATACTTTGATTTGTTCAATAAATGTGCATGTATGAACTTAATTCTTCTCTACCTGAAGTTTTTTTATAAACCACCGGTGGCCCGATACTTTTGCCCTGCCCTGTATATAATAATGATAATAATTATTATTATTATTGCTGTTGTTGTTGTTGTTGTTATTATTATTCCTATATGAACATACATGCATAGTTATTTAAAATAGGAATATTAAGAAACATCTGTTTTTAGTTTGTAACTGGTGTTGATAATGGTGTATGCATCATATGGTGCATGCATCATTAAAAGGGGAGTGTTTGCTCATTAATTTTCACCTGAAAATTCTTCAATCAACGAGACAGAAAGTCTTTGGCATGTGCTACAGCTTTTCACCACTGGGTGTCCTCGTCCAGCAGCAAATTTATTTTTCTTGATAAATAGTTTTACAAATGTCTTTGAGCATTCACCTATGCCATGAACATTCTGCTGTCTGCTGTGTGCAATGTTTTGAGATTAAAATGGCGATGTAACACCTTTTATTTTTTCCTTTAAAAAGTTATGTCATAATTCAATGGTTATGGTTATTATGGTTATTTACTGCGTATATAGTCATTTGGTTATTTACTATCGTATGTGTCAGTACTGTTATATTGATTTCTGTACATTGTGATGCCACTGTGATTTGTGCTGGTAATTTCAGTGCACCTGTGTGGTTTAATAGCGGTTTGTTAGAGGACAGGGATTGAGTACTGACGGTGCTATCGGCCCCATCGGACACGCGGAGAGAGAAAGGCCGTTTTTTTTTTCATCGTTTATTACGGCTTTCTTGGAAAGTGGACTTTGAAGTGGGGCATATGGAAGCGTTCTCTGTGGGCTGAGCGTAGAGCTGTAAAGGGGAGTGGAAACACCTCTTCCACTGGCTGGGAATGCCCAGGACCGGAGTTTGCAGTAAATTTATGTGCCTGTGTGCAGATTTGCAAATTTGTGCAGGGACTATGCTTCAAATTTGTGTGGGGACTTTGCTGCAGATGGATGGGATATATAGAGGAATGTAAACATTCTGACCCCGTTATACAGATTAGTTGATTTCACCAAATTGGATTCAACATTTTTGGACTTGTTGCATGATAACTTTAATTCTGGGTGGGGAGTGTTGAAGAACAGAGCCCCCAGAAACAGCGACCACTTTGAATAAAACTTTTTTTTTTTCAAGTGGGAAGAGCTTGAAAAAAGTGGCCATTTTGAATCGAACTTGCACCCCAGATACGGTGTGTTTTTTTTGGGTTTGGTTTATTTGGAGACAGTCAGTGGACCCCCTCAGGTCTCCAGGCACACTGGCCACTTTGACTGAAACATTGGGACGGTCATGGGGGGCAGGGGTTGGGGGCAGTTGAACATGGTACCCTCTTCATTTGGTGTGTTTGGAGATGTCAGATGATCACAAGCCCGTTTTACTGGTTCAGCAGTTCAGCCATATACCGTATCACAAACCTTGCACTTGAGTCCGTGTTGAGTTTCATAGCCTTTCCAAAAGCTGTTTACTACACTGACCCCTTTACAGAAACCAAATGCACATTTCTCTGCAGAGGTGTGTTATTGGCAGCAGCATTTCAGAACTCAATGCCCAGGACATATATTAGCCTGTGGTCATGCTTATGACTGACCCACACGCAGGTCTCATCATGTCTGCCTCCATTTTGTGGATTTAATTTCTATATACTTTAATACGCCACTTTAGTTCCCCCCCCAATGTGTCATTGTATACACCCGGGAATCTATCTCAAACTTCTGTTCTCATTTTCTAGTCTTGTTTATCATTTGTATTGATCAGTACGCTTACATTGCGTAACCCAGTCACATCGACAGGTAACACCTGCAGCCAAATGTGTTCATTAAGTGTCACAGGGAACACAATACAGTTTTTTAAATTACTTTGTAGGTACCTGATAGACACTTTTTATCCAGAGTGCAGAGGAAAGCATTGACGTGGGGATGAGAAGTTCACAGTAAATCCGTGCAAAGCAAACACCGAGGGTGAACTGAACTGCATGTACCGCAGAAGTGTGCATGTGATACGAGTGTTTGACAGAAGGACCGTTTGGCTTAAGGGGTTCATCAGCTGGGAACACGTGTAGGAAAGACGTTTTCACTGAGGAATACTTACAGTGCTGCACAAACAGCTCACTTCCTGGTATACCCCCAGGGCCGATGGATGATCGTTCTAGACCTGGTTCATGAACACTTTCACTTCACACCGAGCACCAATCTCGCACATGCCTGCCCAGCTCTTGAAAATAAATTGTTTTCCAGCAGCACAGATGGCAAATTTGAAATTCTTTTAAACCAAAACTTGCCAAAATTAACACCCCCCGCCCCCAACAAACACACAGACACACACACAAATGCATTCCTACTCTAATTGTCACACGTTTGGAGTTTGCAAACTTGAGAACTATGTGTTCAATGTGGGTAAACTGCTAAATCTTGCTGTTTACACCTGATATTTGTGTGTTCTAAAGGCATGTAATGAGGATTGCTGTGGTTGCAGGAGCTCTGGTTGGTACAAGGTATACATTGGGGAGAAAGCAATGCTGCAGATGGCTTTCAACTAACAGGTCTATTTTTAGGTTTGAAGAGGGAAAAAAAAAACTTGACCCATTTTCCAATGTTGACTCTGGCAGTGAGCTGGCAGAAGGCCAGGGTATCTGATGGCGAGCTGTCCATCAGAGCAGTGTTTGGAAGAGCCAGGATGACGAACGCACTGTGTCTCCATCATCGCCTGGAACAATCATGGGTCAGCGAGAGGCTACCCTACAGAGAAGTAAATCCACACTCAACCTACATCCTTTGTAAATTATAATCACTACAATTTTGGGCACTGGGCCTTACACAGTTGCCTTTAATAGACAGGGGAAGGAGAACATATTCATCCTATCGTCCATTATTGTCCATCTCATTTTCAATCCCTTTAGAGTTCTTACTGTGACTGAGAGGCTACTCTCACTGCAGTGCTACTTTCTCTGTAGTATTACTCTACTGCAGTGCTACTCACTGCAGTACTACTCTACTGCAGTATTACTCTCACTGCAGTACTACTCTACTGCAGTGTTACTCTCTCTGCAGTACTACTCTACTGCAGTGTTATTCTCACTGCAGTACTACTCACTGCAGAACTACTCTACTGCAGTATTACTCTGACTGCAGTGCTATTCTACTCCAGTATAACTCAACTGTAATATTACTCTGCTTTAGCAACACACCTAGCTACTCACCTGGAACCACATTTGAACTGGTGAGCCCAGATTTATCTCTACAGTACAAACTGCTTAACACCACACCCCCCAAAAATATCACCTGTGTGTGACTCCTTTCAAAACAGTAATCTCATTAAGAATTAAACAGTTTGTGCGTGCGCGTGTGTGTTTAAACAGTGCAGCTTTTTTTTTTTCTTCAGATAGTGTTGAATGTACTCCAGAGGTCTGTTCCTCTCTCCCAATGTAAATGTACAGGTGATGCTGCGTCTGGTGTGAGAGGGTATTGTGATAGTAAATGCAATTTCATGATTTAACGTATTTATTGCGTTCCTCGTGGCTATTTTTATTTTGAATCCTCTGAGGTCTGTCTACTGTGATATTTGTACCATAAAAGACAGTTTTACACTTGTAGCCCTGCGGTCTTGTTACACTGCTGCATCTTACTGGGTCTGATATGGAGATGCGTGCGCAGCGTATAGCCAAATTTGGGTCTGACCAATTTTTGCACAAACTCCTGTGCCAGATAAGGAAATGTATTTTGTCCGCAGTTCATTATTTGTCTGTAATTCTAGGAATTCTGAACTGTTGATTTATGGGCTGGTATTTATTTTTCATATGCTGAGTCCTCTGCTCGAGCAATCAGTCATTAACCTGCGAGATGCTCGCGCAACGGCTTCGGCGCGATGCCAAGTCATATTCTGACCTACAGATTATGACACGCGAGCCCCCGCGCGGACAGCTCGGGAACGCAAGCCCGGGCCTCACGCTGTATAAAGATCACCGCGAAAGGTGTTCTTTACATCAGCGCAGGGGGTGTTGCTTTCGCAAACATCCACCGGCTCAGGGATTTCACAAGCCATTTAACCAGTTAAACAGATGTTCGGGGAAAACGCGGCTTCCTGGATGCAAAAATATTTTATGACGGTAGATTCCTCGGTTCAGTAGAATTCCATCACTACGCTGTGCCTAATTAAACCGCGTTATTACGGTCACTTGGAGTTCACTCTTTAACTCTTGTGTTCTGTTTACTAGTTAGTACTTGTGAAACTGTTAGCTATGGTCCAATATACCGAGAAGCAATACAGAAATAAAATATATGGTTGCCATTTACCTCTGCTAGATTACATTTAACAATGAAAGTGTCACTCATTTTTGATGAAGATGTGATTCATATGTTTTAAAATCCGCTGTGAAGGTATGGGGGCATAAATCATGTTTATCTGTGAAGAATTTAACTGAAACCTTTTTCATGCTGTTGATTATATTTATTGTTTTGGACTGATATTGTCAATTATTTTTCATTTTTATCTCATTCTGTTCTAGTAAATCATTTAGGCAAGAAGGCCAGTGAAGCAAATACAGTCGAGGAACAACGCATAAAAGCACAAACCAGGAACCTACTTTACCCTGGTTTCATCACTGTTTATGAAATACATTTCAAAAGCACCATGCCTCCTTTATTCTAAAAATTTAAAACTGGTCAATTTGACCCAAACCAAATGCAAGGGTTACATTTGTCAGTCATTCTGCCTTAGTCTTTATGCTCAACTTAAACCAGTTTAATTAGCCTTAAAACATCTGAAGGACATTGTTTAAATTGTTCCAGTTGTTGTAATTTATATATTTATCTGTAAGGTACTGGGTAGGGCAGAACAGTCTTCATTTCCGACCTTGAGGTAATGGCCACAGTCTCTAGTATAACACACATAACTATTCATAATTCCACGAGTGCGGCCATGGAAACTACAGCATGTAATTGTAATTATCAGCTATAAGTAAGGAAACATTTCATGGCAGGCTGGTTGGAGCTATTGAGACAAACTGAATAAAACATCAGACGGGGGACTGAAAACTTTTCTTGCTCAGCACCCAAGGATGGGGGCCAGAAATGCACAAGTGAAAAATCGAACATGAAAGACTCAGTTTTATTCACAGCATACACACCATCTGTGAAAAAGATGATTTCAGCAAGGCTAGGGTCCTAACAAGACACCGCACTGAGCAATACATGGCATAGATTGCTCCAGGAGGTTGACAATGCGCTTCTGCATATATTTATTATTAATATACTTTATGTCCTGTCTGAGAATATTAATTGGTATTTAATATGGTGATTGGCCCACTATTGGGCAGACCCTGCTGCTCTCCAGGAGCAGGGTTACAGCTCCCCCTGCCCCCAACCCCCTGACCCCCCAAGTCAAAGGCTACATGGACAGATAATGTCACTGTCACTATGGAAGAGAGAGATAGAAAAACCAGGGGGGAAGAAGATAGAGAGAATTATGTTTCCAGACTTCACCTTCGAAGCACGCGCTCCCCATTTTTGATTTATTATGTATAAAAAAATAGCCCTGTCACCTGCTTGTATAAACTATGGTGTGGAAAAAAGTTCTTGGCTTGTCATTGCTGCAAACCACAGGGCGAATTGTTGATATGATATATGTTTATATTTTCCAGACAACAGCATCTGATTATAATGTTAGCTGGTCAATATTTTCCAGAGGTATTCATGTAATATATCACATTATTTTTCAAAGTTTGCTTTAATTTGAATAATGGTGACAAAGCGGTTGTTCATTTTAAGGAAAACTAATTGTTTTGGCTTATACTAGTCCAAAACATCCTCCCTCATGAATGTAATTTAGAGCACCATGTCAATTTTCTGCATTTTTCCAGATATGGTTATATTTATTTCCTGTTGTTCTTCCGACCAATGAAATTCCTTCCGCTTTGGGCAGTGGCAGGGCAGAAGGAACACATTATTTACTTACAGGCACATCCAGATGCGTTCTCACACTCAGGACATCATGATTAACAGGACTTTTAATCTCTCTAGTTTAAACCAATGACAATCAACTCATTGCCTCAACGGCAGTTTCAGCATTATAAATGTACTGTGCCATTTCAATAAACACATCTAAACAACTCATCCGATTTAATTTTACATTGGGGATTCATAAAGTTCTGTGTCCACGTGGGTTTCCTCTAGGTGCTCCGGTTTCCTCCCACAGTCCAAAGTCACACAGGTTTATTTAATTGGAGAGTCTACACTCTCCTTGGGATACGTGTGTGTGAATTGTGAGTCCTGACAATGACTGATGACCTGTCCAGGGTGTATTCCTGCCTTTTACCCTATGTTTTCTAAACCAACTACCCTTAGAAAGGGTGGCTTAATAAAGTATGTATCTATACAAATAGCCGGAAAAGTAACACACTTATGCAAGTTATGAAAGCGTGCATGGGAATTATTTCCCATCTAAAATACAAAGGGAATTAGATAAACACTCACTTGCAGCATTGTATGTGATTCTAGGAGAGGCTTTTAACCCAAGGCCTAAACCAACCGGGTTTTGCCTGGGTGATGCTCATAAACAATCACAGCCACTGGTCCTTAATGAGAGCTCCCCTCGCTCTCGATGTGTGGGCAAACTGAGCATCCAGCCATGTGGCCAAACGCTCCCCACAGGAAACACAACACCCTCCGTAAAGGACTCAGTGACTATGCACATGACAAACATGAGAAAACATGAGAGTTTCAACTTCGTGATCAATATAAATAACACATTTTGTACAATATATCAAGTTATGTCTCATTTGCAGCAGTGTAAATGAAATTTTATAGTGCAATTTATAATTCTTTTTTTTTTACAAACTATTTTTGTTTTGACTAAAAATGAACTCAGTTTAAGGGTTTGGTGGTCTCCTCAATGTTGTTCATTTTTTTGAATTGCTGTTGTTAGCTCATTAACTGGTGTCCTGTAACGGGACACACCTGACCCAAGGTGGGTTGCCTGAGAGGCACAGACCCAAATGCAGTGTGAAAAGTGCTGGACACTTAAAAGGTTCATGTTTCCAAACTACTCTCTGTGAAGGTCGACCCCCATAAATCCAGCCGCCGTGCTTTTCACCGGCCGCTGTAACATAGGCCAGGCGTGCCTTGTGCGAGGCGCTGTCCAAGCGCGGGTGAGGGAAGGGACGCGTGGGACCAGGACGCCCGCGGAACCCCCGAACAGCGCCGCTGATGTTCCGTGTGCCTGAGTGGAGCTCTGCTTTAAAAGCAGTTGGCTCTGCCCCAGCAGCTGTACAGGGACTTGGTGTCGTTCCAAAATACGCGCGCGAAGGAACATTGCGTTCTTATTTTACCTTTTTTATGTACAGTGGATCCCCTTTATCAATTCCAGGCTCGCGATGCAAGGAGTTTCCGCCGAATGGCTCACATCAGCCATGTGGGGCAAAACATGTCCGCCCGGGCCCTCGCCGTGGCTCGTAGGTGGGGCGGGGCGGGGCGGGGGCGGGGCGGGGACAGGACAGGGAAGCAGCGGAGATGATTCGGCCCCGGGGTCTCCATGTGTTCCGCATGCTTCCTGCATCCGCGCATCCTGGAGGAATCATCACGGTCCTCGTCAGGAGAGACCGGCCCTGCACACCTTCCCCGGTCTCACTCCAAGGGAGAAGCTGTTACCAGGGCAACTGAGCACTCCCCAGTCACTTATGGTGTAGTACTGTAGGTATACAGTATCAGACTAACACACTGCCATAGCATGGATGCCACAAATATTTATTTAATTTATGAATCTTCATACCCAAGCAAAATATACTGTGACCCATGATTTGATTCATAATGACTGAGGTACAATGGCACTGATAAGTTGTTAACCCCCCCCCCCCTTCCCCACCACCACCACCTTTATTTTTTCATAAACAGATTCTATTCCTTTTTATTAAAGAAAACCTGATAAAATCCCAGATGCTGCTTTTATGTAAGTTGATTTTAAAAAAATCTTAATATTCAAGAACATGTCAAAATAATTTAATTGGCAAGCTGTGTTCATGACTAAAAAAATCCAAGGCTCATCTTAACAAGATGTATATATAGCTCATATATTGGATATGGATACGGATGAAGATATGGACCATTTGAAAGAAAAATGAATGAAATGAATGAAAAGCATGACATGTTGCTTGTCATACAGTAAGTTACAAAACAGTTCTACGTAGAAAGGTATTGTTAAAGATACTTTAATAAAACATACATTAAATACATAAAAAATACATGAAAATGTCATTTCATCATTGTGCAATGTTGCTCTGAAATAAACAAGTACTGATTCATTGATATGTTCCAGGAGATAAAAACTGGTTACAAGCACAGATATGCAGTGCAGAGACAAATCAAGGAATAACACTCATTAAAGACTGTATCCAGTAACCTGTACAACTTTAATGTGTGCTGTGGCGTGGTAGAGAATATTTCCCAGGAAAAATACAAAACATTTCTCAGTAATGTTAACAGGCAATAAGTAAAGGAACCAGTGTACATTCCACTCCCTAAAAATTATAATTATTGATAGTAGTTGCTGTAATTTTTTAATTCATTCCTCTCTTTAATGTTCTGCTCATTAGTTCCTTATTCCACAGCTGTCCCTGTGTCTATGGACACTGTTTCTAAAACAAGAGATTAAGACCAGAAACGTGTGTCCTCTACAGGGCACAAAAACGAATTTCTGAATAGCAATAAATTATAAATGAATTATTATTATTATTTAGTGCTGGCTGACCTATATATTATTTAGAAAACTAAAATAAATGAGGTATTAATTGAGGTGTTAGTTCAGCTGTCATACAACTGTTTCACTGAGAAAAGGTCAAATTGAATTGAGATGCACCAACATTACGAGCATGAGTAACCTTAGCTGGGAGAAGTGGAGATGTCTTTCAGTTTGGCTTTGCCCCTACTCCAGGAAGTCTTTCAGGGCCTCCAGGCTATATTTCAAATGTTTGTCCAAAATGAGTGCCATTCAGTAAAAGTCGTGTTAACTGCATATGCAACTGCCTATTACAATTGACTGGTCAATTTTTTAAATTTATTTATTTATTTATTTTAAGCAGTTAATAATTTAAAATCGTATAAATGCAATAAACATTTCTCATTTGTGTATTGCATGATTTGTTACATTCAGTGAGATAAGAAAACACAGTTTTGAGACTTTAAGCATTTATTTTTCACATAAATAGAAATTTATATGGATGTGATGCTAAACAGTGCCTTGATATGGGGCATTGTACTCCGTAACGCTTAATTTCCCAAACTGCTAGGTGCAGATAGAGCCCAAGCCCTCCTGTAGCATCGGTCATGGCCTAACTTGCCTGCGTAGGTGTGGCCTAATCTCCCTGCATGGGTGGGGCCTAATCTCCATGTGTGGGTGTGGCCTAACCTCCCAGATTGGGCGTGGCCTAACCCACCTGCATGGGCGTGGCCTAATCTCCTTGTGTCCTGAAGTGGCCATTCCCGGAGCAAGTTTTTTAATCTATCTGGAGTACTGGAGGTCTTGCACTTTAAGACTTGTGCAGAGTAATATGCTTCCAGCAGAGAGCTTGTCCGTCATGCAGATTTATTTATTTATCTGTATTTCTTTGATGTTCACTGCCTTAACAAAAATAGCTTTGCCATGGAGAAGTAAACCTAATTCAATAAGGTCTCTCTTACAAGACCAATTATATACAAATAAAGTGCAAAAGCAGGAACCTCCAGTTTTATAATCAATAGGGGTTTCTGTTTTGGTACAATGTGCAGTCAGGTGTTTTAGCAATGCACTTTAACTTATTATGTTCCATTTGCATAACTGATTTTCACGCTTAAATAATCATAATATTTTATATATAAAACAATATAATGGAACAACAATATATAGTCCTTATTAGCATTTTATAAATGGTTCATAGTAATTTTGTAATAATTTAATAATTTTGGCTAATCATTTTTGGCTTAGTAAACCATAAATCAAAACATAGCCGAAATGTAATCCACAAATATGTTAGCCAAATATGAGTACTTCACATATTTTAAACTGTTTATAACAACAGCATATTTAAAAGAGCAGTGCACATTTTCATTACTTTGTGGAGACTGACCCACTTCACTGCTATAAATATGAATTATAATTATGTGCATTTAGTGGAATGCTATCCTTCAGAGGACCCGGTCGAACTCTCATTAAAGAGCTGACATTTCCACGGGTGACATTTTCTGCTGTTCGGGATGAGATCACTGTGAAAATGAACCGCTTTGGTGGAAAGTGCTTGGTCTGCACTTTCATTTTCGCTACTTCCCAGCTGGATGTTATGTAAAAGTGTGCAGCGTGATGGAATTAATGAAAATGGATTAGCCTCAGCAAGTTGGCTACATAGTTTTCTATGAAATGCATTCATGTGAGTCACTCATGTGAGTGGCTAGTATGAAGTTTGTAAAGTGTTGCGCTATTTTTGGTAAAGTAATAATCACGTAACTGCAGTGCTTACTTGGTAATATGCTCCTTGGATGCCTCCTGTGTCATGCTGCGTAAAGGTCTCTTTGGATTGGATTTAACAAAAGCAGGGCCAATGGGACATTATTAATGTCAGAGTTCACAAATAAGTCAGAAATGTCAACTGACCAAAAGGGGCCAGAATTAAAGGGTTTTATGCAATAATTTCTGATGGACTTCTGATGATTGCGAAGGAATATTTTTATATTCTTCTATTTCTAAGTGCGAGGTGAATAAAAAGAAAGGGAAGTGGGTGTGGCATCATCCTCATCATCATCATCCAGTGGGACTATACTTCTCCAACTGATGCAACCATCTCTGGAAAAATATTACATCTTTAAAGTTTTGGGGTATAATTAATTGAAGGATTTTTATTATTAGCTTTCGTATTATTTTCCTAGTGCCAAAGCATTGTTTGATTGGCAGTACTGAGGGGGCTTCTCATGCCATTCTCCCAGTGGCCACAGGTACCCTCACCTTTGCTTTGATAGGACAAGGCACCTGACGCCTCGGCCTCCAGGCGGGTCACCTGGGCAGACTCCAGGAGCCTCCTGGTTCCGTGCCAGCGCAGCGGGCTCGTACAGCGGCTCTGGCGACCGGGTAAAAGGCTGCCCTTTTCGGAGAAGTGAAATGCCAGCGATCGGCACCTGCCAACACCGAGGCTGCTGGGAAATGAGAGGCCCCCTCGTCCGGAGCGGCGCAGCGGGAAACGGTGCTCGGTACAAGCGGTCGGAACGCGGGGTGAGGGCGGACCTTAAAAAAAAAACGCCACAGTTGCTCTGCTCTCTATTGCAGTGAGCCGATGACAAGAGCCTGCTCTGGAGCTCTTCCTGCAAGAAAAAAATAAAAACAACAACATGACCTTCAATAGCATCGAATTACAGGCCTCTGTCTGCTGATGGTATAACTTTGAGGTAGCAGTCACACATTCACATATCACAGCGTTCGTTTGCATTAAATCCACGTTTGTTTTGTCATTTTTTTAAAGTATCGGGTGCTTGACCTGTTGTATACCAAAAAACATACACCAAAGAGCACATGTAAACATGTAGATGCATGCTAATGACCTTTTTTAAAAAAATAAAAAAATTTTTTATTATTCTAACCTCTCAGTTTTGCTTGCCCACCTGTGTACGGCTGCTTTTCAGCTGAATCACGGGGTCCTGGTAATGCTCTGGTTGGCTGTGGCTGAGCCCTCGAAATCGCAGTGGCTGCTCTGTCTGGCCGGAGAGCAGATTATAAATCACGGCCTGAATCCATCTTCCTCTCTGGGTTATTCTTCCCGGCCTGTGGGGAAATTGTAATAGTCATTTAGCACTCCATTTGGCAGCTCTGCTGCTTGGAGTCCGTCGCTAACTAGAGCATAAATCTGAATATTTATTTATTATTCTTTCCTGGCCATTGCTGCCAGTATCGAGAGTATATTTATCCTTGTTTTCTGTTTTCCTTGGCTAGGTCTTCAGCCCCCGAGGGAGGCTTGGGAGAAGCCAGTATCGCTGATTGCTTGCACGTCTTACCTGGAAAAAGAAGACTGACAGTGAAGAGACAGTGAAGAGGTCAGACAGCTCTGTGGACCAAGGGTTTGAAGCATCCTAAAACCCAGTTTGTATACAATAATTGTTAAATGTTTAGACTGTACATTAATGTGTCAAAGGTATCATTTTAAAAAGTTAATTTGTTGGATTTAATTTATAAATAGGACTCTTGAAGACTCAGTATCTACTCCATGGTTTCTGTGTGGTTCCTATGTTAATAGTCAGTATCTGCTCCATGGTTTCTGTGTGGTTCCTATGTTAATAGTCAGTATCTACTCCATGGTTTCTGTGTGGTTCCTATGTTAATAGTCAGTATCTGCTCCATGGTTTCTGTGTGGTTCCTATGTTAATAGTCAGTATCTGCTCCATGGTTTCTGTGTGGTTCCTATGTTAATAGTCAGTATCTACTCCATGGTTTCTGTGTGGTTCCTATGTTAATAGTCAGTATCTACTCCATGGTTTCTGTGTGGTTCCTATGTTAATAGTCAGTATCTACTCCATGGTTTCTGTGTGGTTCCTATGTTAATAGTCAGTATCTACTCCATGGTTTCTGTGTGGTTCCTGTGTTAATAGTCAAAGGCCACAACAGTCATCCAGCGCATCATAAGTCTTTGAGAACAAACCTCCCTCCCTCAAATTATACCACAGCAACACCCCACTCCACCGCAAGCAGCTAAAAATTGTTGAAAAAATGTAGGGTTATTAATGCTGACAATTTAACTTTATTTATTTTACACACCCCCATGCAGCCAATGGTCTTGTGGCAACTGGTTGTGGCAGCAGAAGTATCCAACAGGCTATTGACTGGCTCGCATTTCATTGCACTACATTACATGCTTTATATAATAGCTATGTGAAATGTTGACATATTTTCCTGTAGCACTGGCCTAGGCATTTCACTTTGAGTGACTGTACCATTGTACAATCAAATGCTTCCTGAAAACCCTTAGAGCTAAATATTGATGAAGAATCCTGGTAAACCCTGTTAATGAAAAAGTTCACCAGCTAGGTAAACTAGCCTCAGCAATCAGGCAGCATCCTGGTCGTGAGCTATAGGTCTGTTAGCCTTGAAACTAGCTAGCTAACGGCACTATTCACTAGACTCTCTTTACCTATCTAGAATTTTCAGTGCTAGCACGCCATTTTTTTAAATTATAATTTGGCACCCAACACTGGGCTGTGAAATATCCATTTTTATGCCTGTTGAGGAGAGAGGGAGAAAAATAGACATGGCCCCAATTGTCCAAAGGATGTTTCCTTTGATGCTTGTGGAGAGGGGATCAGGTATAAACAGACAACATTCCTATGGCCACACAGAGCAAGTTTACCAGATCGAATTATATTGTCAGATTCTCAAAAGGGATCATCTAAAAACTAGATTGCTGACAACCATACTAATATTTTTAATCCCCTTCCCGAAAAATGATTATTTGCGAAACTATGGATAAAAATTCATCAAATGTTAATTTTAAGAGAGTCCACAGTCAACACAGTTAGATTGATAGTCAAATATCTGTTGTGTCGTCACCTATTTAACTCCAAGGCCGCAGAAGTACAGCTATGTTCATATCCACAAGGGCCTTTCATCATCGGGCTCATATTGATATATTAACAAATATAGATGTTAAGTAGCAGTAAGATCTTAAATCGCTTAGGACACAGGTATGACTCCAGTCCTGGAGTGTCTGTCGGTATTTGGCACATTTCAGCACCAGTAATTCTGATTGGCTAAAGCAGTGGTTCTCAAACTCGGTCCTGGGGGACCCCTGTGTATGTTTTCATTCCAACCTCAACAGTCTTATCCAAAAAGGGTCAGTGTGGGTGCACACACCTGATCTTGATTCTACTAATCAAGGTGCTTAGCAATCACTCTAGTGATTGATTAGTAGAATCAGGTGTGTGCACCCACACTGGCCCTTTCTGGAACCCCAGCCCTAAAACATGAAAAGCACCTAATTAACAAAAATTAAGAGCTTGTTAAAATTCTGGGATTGCTGTTGAGGTTGGAATGAAAACCAGCATACACAGGGGTCCCCCAGGACCGAGTTTGAGAACCACTGGGCCAAAGAATCCACACAGCTCGTTCTCAAGGCTTTGGAACCGCAATTCCCTGCATGCACTGTGGCCCTTCGGGACTGGAGTCTGACACCTTCATTCTGTGATATATTAGCTTGTTCAGAGGAAAGCAGCATTGCTGAGTCACGGCAGAGAGCACGGGGAGATGGGACGGCAGGTCGTGTGGCTTTGTCATTACCGCTAGCGGCCGGGTTCATGGCGCGTAATGGAGGAAGCAGGACGATCGGCGCGACAGCTGCTTCCCATGTTCTCCGGGGAGGAAGTGCAGGACATTCGGTTCGAACTGCGAGAGCAGCTCGGGGAGGTCATCCTGGTCCCTTTCCAAGCACACAGGTCTCTCCATCACTTCCCTGGCATGTCTCAGATGCGCAGGGCTTGTCGGTATAAGAAAACATTCACGCTAACCTGGCTAATACGGCATTGGAAGCAGCCCAGCTGGTAATGTCACGAATATGACCTCCACTTATTAGGATGAAAAGGCAAAGTTTTTTTTTTTTTTTCAATATTGGTGTTCATTTTATTTTTCATGAAACAGATACACACTTCAACTGGTTCAATAAAATGGACACAGGCCCTTTTTCATGTTTTTCCCCACAAAGTTGTCCACTTTTCCACTGAGTTGGCGGCGGCAGGGGGGGTGGGGGGCTCTTCATTACAATTTTCTTCAAGCAGAAAGTTAGTTCAGTCTCTTAGTTCATTCTGTGTGTTGTTACTCATTTTTATTGTGGCTGTAGTCTGTACCACGTGTGATATAGATTGTCCACATTTGGCATTGAAATGCATTTCCCATCAACCATACACTGATCACAGCAGCAAAATCTGACAAGATCATGACATCATGACAGGCCCCTTTCTTACACTGATGTTCTAGCCAGGACCAGGTATGTGGCACATCAAGAGCAGACACATCTTCTCTCCTCGAAAGAGAAGAAAGGGTGGGGAAATATCATGAGATACATGCTCTCTCTTTTTAAAATGTATTTTTAATGTATTAATTTAATATCATTTTTGTGCACGCATTAAGGCCTGAGATAATTTATCTGTGACACTATATATACCAGTATGCCTTGTGTAACGTATTATAGTTACGATATTTACAACAATAATCTGTGTTTGGTATGCATATTGTCCTGTCTTGTTCACGTGGTTTATTATATGAAAAAAAAACTAATAAAATAGTTTTAATATGAATACATTCTAAAAAGTAAAGTTTAACAGAAACAAACATAATTTTTCTAAAGTGCTTCACTGACTAAGGTCAAGTACCTGCACATTTATATATGACTGATTTTGAATTGGTAAAGACGTCGAGTTATAAGGAGCATGCATGCTGGTATACATTTTGGTACTTTAGGCTACCGTAGCACTGCAACGGGATTATTCTTGCTGACATCATTTAATTCTTAAATTCTCTGGAGAGCTCTCTTGTATTTATAATATAATGTGCATACCGCACAAACATTTAAAATATTATTTTAATTTAATCTTTGCTTTAAATTTCAATACATAATATTGTATAGGTCAGGCTGACCAAAAGGATTACTCCGAACTGCATACTGTATTACATGATCATTCGCAAGTGCAGGGTGTGCTTTCTGGCAGGGGTTTTAATAATGTTCTAATATCTGAAATAACACATCTTAGCCACCAAGCAAGATGTTTTCAGAAGAGAACAGTGTTGTTTTGATATCTATATTCTTTCTTAAATAGCGGGGTCGTGTAGTCGAGCATATATGTTGTATCGTAATTCTAAGAAGTACGGTTCTTCTTGCATTCCAGGAACGTAACTTAGATTCAGCGTGATTTTGCACCCGCTGATAGCTGTGATTACTTGAGCAGATGCCAACAATGTCTTCCTTTCCCATAATCCCCGAGGTACGCAGCTGTGCATAAACCAGCGAGACGCCGAACAGGCTGTGTGATGAAGTGTGGCCGGACTCCTCCGTGGCCGAATGTAATTCACTGTGCTTGTTGTGTGCCCACCCTTTGAATCGGAGGGAATAAATCTAAATTGTCTTCTGTGGCGCGTGGAGATCGCTTTATGAGCGGGACGCAGGTGCTTGCCCTAATCCACAGAATGTGAACGTTGATTGTGAATCTTTTCTACCCTCTACTCTGCTGTGTGATGGTCGCTGTTAACACTTGCTGGCATATTTGTATTTTTTAAAATGTCTTTTGCACTGAATTAAGGCACTGGGGGAAAATATACACATTGAATTTAAAGTATACAAATGTATGTTTGGACAGGTTATAAATTGCATTCGTATTTATATCCAAAAAACACTTACATTTTTTAAACAAGTCTAAAACAGGTAAACTGGCATCATCCCCAGTGAAACCCAAACCTGGATTCAGCAGGGTGTTGAAAACCCGCGCATCAGCCGTTGATGGAAGACCGCGTGCCCGTAGCCACGAGCTGAATGAGTGGGAAAATGCACGGTCACCGCGAGGGACCTCCAATTACCACCTGAAAATAAACTTTAGATGCTGGGGATTTTCTTTACAGTTCATGCCCTCCTGCCATATGGGGAGTATGTTACAAGGAATTTATCGACTCCGCATGATGCAGGGGGCGGGGTTTGTCAAGACCTCAGCTGCGTCTTGCGGGTTTTTGGAGGAAGGTTTTTTTAAAAATATACCTCCCATTTTATATAATTTGCTTAATTGCTGGTTTTATAAAGAGTCACTGGCTCGGCTATCAAAGCCAGAGTAAATTGTGTAAAATTAGTTTAAATTGCATATCCGAGAAGCTCCAATAAGTACGTATGCACAGAACAGGAAGTAAAGTGCTGAGTATCAGTGGACCCTTTCCAGGGGTCTCATTTCATAACTCAGTTTAAACTTTAAGTATTTCCCAAGTTGTGCTTACACTTGATTGACAAAAATAACGGAGAACCAATACAGTTGCTGACGTTGGTTTAAAGTGGGGCGTCCGCGTTTTACGCATCTGTGATACATTTCAAATGAACTTCAATTTGAACTATCGTGAACATGCTTTACAATTACCTTGCGAATGCAGTCATTTCAACATTTCTTACACTCTTCACCTAAAATTCTACCTAACATTGTTTATCATTAAAATGTTATTTCTAAACCGTGAACACAGCCCTTACCGGGAATCCGTGCAGTATGTCCAGTACCTCCACATGACCAGCAAGGAATTACGTCTAGTATACACTTTAACGTAGAGATAGGATCAACGTCAAAGTGGGATTTTATCAATTGCTACTTAGTCATGGTTTTCAGCATGAGCCACTATTTAAGATACACATTGATCATAAGACCATAAAATTAGCCCCCTGGTTATGCAAGAAAGAGCCCTGTTAAACAATGCGAGCATATTTGACAGAATTGTTCTCATTGAACTGGAAAAGTATTCCCTGGTTCTACTACACATGAACATGCCATAGAATAGTGGCTAAATGTCTAGATGCAGAATTTGCTCCACACTAAACATCAATAAGGATGTCTATGGTACTACATCAGGTAATGCTCATGGTGCAAACTGTCGAGGCAGTAAGATCTTTCTGGACACTTCCTGGATCTGCAAACCCAGTCTAAATGGGTCCATTTTTTTAAAAAAAACTTGGGTTATTTTCTTTTCTAAAGATTGGGAATGTTGAATTGTATTCATAGGCTTGTCCTGTTGCTGCAGTGAAAACTATGAGAACAAGCTTCCTGTCAGCCACCAAACCTTGAACCACTACAGATTGTGAGCTGAGCTGTTCAGTCATTGCAAGGTGGGTGTAGTGGT
The DNA here is from genome assembly GCF_018555375.3 of Anguilla rostrata. Taxonomy (NCBI): domain Eukaryota; kingdom Metazoa; phylum Chordata; class Actinopteri; order Anguilliformes; family Anguillidae; genus Anguilla; species Anguilla rostrata. Next base: position 10,743,760 of record NC_057947.1, read on the forward strand.
AGGGCAGGATGATTGGGGGAATCTAATAGACCAGGAGTTCCTACTGTGGGATGGAATTAGGAGAATTCAAATTTAAATGATGCACTTGGGCTGCTGGGCAGTTTTATGGACAGTTGTTTACCTGTGCAGTCAATACGTGATACCAGACTTTGGTGAGCGTCAAGGACACTGTAACCCAGTATCTCAAGAGGAAGATCTACCCAGCAGCCCAATGACTGTGTTTTTTTATCAGTGGGAGAAAGCCATGAGTGATTGTGCAGTTCTGGATTCACGACTCATTCTAGCACTGGGGTTGCCAGAGGTGAGATAAAGTCCATTTTGGAGGTGTGTCTTTACCTGCAGTTGCAAGGTAACCCAGAGGAAGCTGAATCCAGCGTGTATGAGTGGCGAAAGGCAGTGAATGAAGGGGGAGCTGCACTCTTAAATTGCTGGTGCACTGGGGCTCTGGGCTGCCAGTGTGGGGCTGCAGTGTTCCTGACAGAAAGTACTCTGTGACCTGGACCAGAGGAGTGGTGGCATAGGTGAGGAGTGACTTCATTCTTGTGATGTTGTTGATGGAACGGAGAGAACCTGGCTGGCTGACAGAGCACGTCTTAGAGCGATTGAGTTGCATGTGACAATCCGTCATTCAGGCGGGCAGAGACATCCGCAGTTCACGCAGTGTTGCGCAGTGGGACCTGCGAGATGGGGGGGTAGAGAGGGAGAGATAGAAAGATAGAGCAAGCGCAAGAGGGAGAGAGAAAGAGAGAGTAGTATCATCAGCATAGTAGGAGAAATAAAGAGAGACTACATAAAGAGGGAACCTGGCCAGAGGGGGTGACCTGGTTTGTAGTGGTTAGATGGGCGGAAAGAGGTCCAGCTCAGGGCAGGCTGTCTTATACCAAATATAACTCATAACACTAGTGAAATCAGGGAATCAGTAAAAACAAAACAAAACAAAAAACAATAAAACAAACAAGGTAAATAATAAGTAAAGGTTAATAAACAGACAAACAAATAAATAGCCAAGCAAAAGACATAGAACTGTTCCAAGCATTAACTCTCTGAGTTAAGTAAAATTTCATAGTATTTCTTTGAAAATTTCTCTTGGTTAATTTCAGACTGTGGCCCATTGTTCTATTGACAGAACTCAGCCTAAAAAAATCATTTGTAGCTCATTTTACTGATACCTGTAAGTAGTTTAAAAAAACCTCTATTAAATCCCCCCTAAGTATTCTCTTTTTGTAGGCAGAATAAATTATATGTCTATCTTTATAACTCTTGAATTTCATGCCGGTAACCAGTTTAGTTGCCCTTCTTTGTACTTTCTCCAGAGCCTCTATATGTTTCATATTATGTGGTAATAATGATGACAAATGTGTCCTGAGGCATAATCCAGAAATATGTCAAGAGGTGGAGGGTTGTGTACACTTTTCTCAGTGTTAGGAGTGGCATGTAACACATTTTTCAGCCTCATCAGAAGACTGTGTGACTGAGGAGTCACCTGCCAATTTTGCACCTTACCTTTGACTTGTGTGGCCAGGCTTGACGCCAGATCTCGCAGTTTCCTAATGTGGTTTTCCCTCATTTTCATCTAGTGTCAAAAGCTGCAAATCCTTTTTGTTTGCTGCATACTTTGTATTGCATGTTGCTGGCTTTGCATTGTTTTCTATGTGTTGCGTGTTGTTTGCTGTGTATTGCATGTTGGGTGTTGTGTATTTTTTTCTGCATGCTTTGTATTGATTGTTGTGTGCTGTGTGTTGCGTGTTGTTTGGTGCGTGCTGTGTTGCATGTTGTTTGCCATTGAACTGTTACCTAATAGGGGGTATAAATATACGATGACTGCACAGGGCCCAGGAGATCTCCCATGATTCAGATGGCAGTGCTTGCCAAGTGATTTAGTTGGAGTAAGCAGCAGGGAGTGCTGGATCAGGAAGAGACATCAGGAACAGTCCCATGGGTGGGCCTGTTCACACCTTATAAGGGCAGGCGTCATCTCTCCCTGTGTTGTGGGTGATGAAGAAGAAGGTGCGTGACGAAACACTACTCAGCCAACCACGGAGGCTGGGACAGAGAGGAAGCATGTACACACTTTCACTGAGCCAGTGCAGGAACAAGAGCTCCTCAAGGGGTCCATCAACTCAATCTGTCAGCTTACAAATGCTGATAATGCAGGCATTATACTGGATGCAGTTGATGGAGATGTTATGGGGTCTGTTTGGCACTTACTCTCGTCAGTTGGTTACACCTAAGTGGATGTAAACAATCCCATTTTAAGGAAACATGCAAGATGTTTCTCATGAGGTCTGTCAATGATGAGCAAAATAAGAGCCTTCAGTGCGTGCCACTTCCTCCTGCATGGTGCTTCCTGCCGCAGCGCACGTCACTTCCTGCCACGGCGAACTGCACTTCCTGCTGTGAGCTGCACCATGTCTCAGTTTCCCATAAGTAAACTCATTTTCATCTCTGGCATTCTCATCATACCAAAAATAACGAGCAGAGGTAGAATATAGTTCATGTATCTATTTTTAATTTGATGACTTTGTTAAATGCATAAGGTTACACACGCTGTAAAAGGGGGTGTACTGTTGCCTAAGCTCTGATTACAACCAAAACAGATACCGTCAGAAGCACTGCAAAGGTAAGAAAATGATAGTTGAAAATTATTGTAATAATGCAAAGTATTCTGAAGGGTTACTGTGTTTATTTATTTATTTATTTTTTACAAATATCTTCGCCAATAAATTTGAGTGACAGGTGCCAAAAAAGATTGCGGTTGACCTTTTAAATTGACAGGTCACACGCTCACATATGATGGCATCTTAATCCCCGCTTATCACCTGCGTACAGTATACAGTATCACTCGTGCTGAAGACAGCACATGCTAGCGCATGCTAGCTCTCTCAGCTGCTCCAGGTCCTCATGGACAGAGCAGGAGGCCCCGTCACACCACAGGAGAAATCTCAGACGAGGGTCTGAGAGAAACGGGTTAGGGTTAGGGTCTGTCCTTCAGCGCTGGGGGGGGTAACGCACTTTTTTGCGTGTCTCTTTATTGAACGTGCACCCCTCAGCTGTGTAGGAGTCGTGTCACTGGAGTCACGGTCTGACCTTCTCCTACTCTAACTATAATATTATCATATGCTGCCGTATCGGGTTTCAGTTTCCTCACATGATGGCGTTTATTAGCACTGAGCAGAGCTTCCCCCTGTCCCTACCGGATGTGTCCACCAGGGGCACTGCAATGGTGTGTTCAGAAGCAAAAGGAAGGCGAGGGCAAATTAAGCCATTGGATGATGCAGGAAGTTCAGTGGATGTGATGGGGTAGTGGCTAAAAGTAATGGCATGAAACACGTCCCCCAATTTTGGAAAATACATCAAATGGTCCCCCTCAAATATTATCATGTTGTATCGAGTGGTACTGTTGGTGCCCCCCCAAAAATAAATAAATAAATACACTCCTGGGCATATTAAACTTTTAATGGTCTTAACAACAAATCATTTGTCAGAAAATTAGCAAGAATTAAACAATTCTTGTTCAACAGGAAAATTAATCAGGGGAAACAATGCTTGTATTATCTACTGCATATCTGGCTGCAGCATGGTGGTTTGAGGCTTATTTGATACCTTGGCCCCTTGATGACTTAAAGCCATTTAGCCAACAAATGTGTTCCATACTGTATCAGCATAATTGCATCACTTGTAGGACAACCTGAAAATAAGATATCCAGACTCTGATGATGTTGATAGGTCACAAACATCTGGAAGTCATGGCATGCAAATGATATGCAACCAAATACAAAACATGACTCTTTTATTTGACATTATGTTAATTTGTCTACTGTATAAGTGAATTTCCCTGTTTCTAGCTTTCCCCCCAAACAGTTCACTGCAGCAAAAGTAAACAAGCAAATGGTGGCACAGGAGGTCTCAGGAGTGCATTTGTTTAATTCTTGCTCATATTCTGACCAATGATTTGCTGTTAAGACCATTGTGGTAAACACCTGCCACAGGCTACCGAAATGGCTTTCCAAGGGGCCCTCCAGCACAGAGACACAGGGAGACGATGTTAAAACCAGTCCACATTTATTCTTGAGGGTGGCAAGATGTTACAGCCAAGGAGCAGATGTAAAACACTCATGACAGTGAGGTTCTCCCTTGTGTGAGTGGGGATGGCAGATTTAACCTGTGACACTGATTACCTCACTACGCACAGGTGCAGCCACTCCTGTTCTCGGGCCCAATTAGCCTGGCCAATTATCTCATTCTTAACCAATTATCTAATTGGCCTGGTCTAATTAGCTTGACCCAGGGCAAGTGTGGCTGCTTAAACCAGCCATCCCCACACCACAACCATTAAAAGATTAATTTTTGCCATTTTGGGCTTGGCCCATTTTTTTTTTTGTTGCCCAGGAGTATGTATATTTGTTATATTTTTTAAAATAGTGTATCTAATTTCAGCAAGGACTTTCTACAGTCACCGCCTGCCCTTAACTATTGCACTTGGAATAGGAATAGTGTGATACTGTAGATCAGTGGTGTCAAACTCGTGCCATGGAGGGCCGTGTGTATGCAGGTTTTCATTCCAACCAATTAATGCTGCCTTAATTGAGTCCAATTACTCATTCAGCCATATGCGTTTAACTGCATTGAAGCACAGAATATAAGAAAATTTTTATTTAGACAATGCGGGTCACCATAGACGTCGGGTCACCATTGTGCACAAACCTGCATCCCTAATTCAGCAAATAATTTAACTAATTATATAATCAATATCTGAGGCTGGAATGAAAACCTGCATACACATGGCCCTCCATGGCACGAGTTTGACACCACTGCTGTAGATAAAGACCAATTCTGGTTCTGTAACAGAAAGCCTTGACTGATAATTGTCCAAAATGACAAATATTAACTTTGAGTAAAACAGAGATTTTAATCAGCTTGACCTAATTTTTAATGGAGCAAATTATTTCTCAGATTTTACGTTTTGCAGTATTTTATAAGCTGTGAAGAATGACTGCCAACTAAATCACTATCATTCATTAATACATGTGGAATGTTTATCCATATGTGGAAACTAGTTATTTTATATTTTACCAACTATTCCCAACAAAACTAATACATTTTATAAAATAGTTTAAATGTAAATGAGAGCTTATTGGAATTCTATGCAGAAAAAATAGTAACATTAGAATGGATTGAATTAGCTTGCTTTCAATTTAAGTTTTAAAATAAGCATCAACTTGAATATAAACACAGGTTTTCCAGGTACACTTCCTGTGCCAGTGTTCTAAGCACACGACCACTGCATTGACTGCACTGAGAATGGATTCTTCGATTCCGGAATGGATTTGAATACAAATCCGGGATTGAATGATTATTTTTACACATATTGATTAGGATCGGCATTACAATTGGGTATATCGACTGTGTTGGGACAATAACACTTTTTCTCGTGCAATCTAATGAGTCATCTGTCAATAATTCCTGTGGAATGCTATGCTCATACAGGATCCACACTCGCCAGTTGAACCTTCTCACCAGGAGAACACATCTATTTAAAATCTATTTTGGACAGTTGGAAGCCTGCAGGACGTCTCAATTTTCCAAATCATCCTATACTGATTCAGACCCAGGAAATATTTGCTTATGTTTTGCAGAGGTAGCTTCCTCAAGCCAATGAAAATGTTGTAAATTGAAGAAACAGAAGTAGAGGATTTAATATTCCAGTGGTTCTGGACTTAATGAGGCAAAGAGGTGTGTGACACAGTCTGCCAAATCCGCAAGTTTGCTCATGCAGCATAAAAGCTTTACATTAAAATGCTGTACTGTGCATTCTTATTATTTGGGATGAGAGACAATTATACCTGAATTAAATTTGTTTCCCTCTAAAACCATCACCCCAATTTGAGATCTCTATCTCGTCTTTTATAAAAACTTTTATTTGTTAAAATAAAGAATCAGTATATCCTTATTTTCTTTCTACTATCTGAACCTACTGTCTAATATTCTTTTTATTAACTTGAGTAAAGAGACATAAATATATGCATTATACAGTCATTCATAACATTGCAAGAAAATGAAACATTCTTATGATTTAGCATATGGAAGTCTATCCAGGTTGCAAACAGTTCAATATCAATTACTAAAATTCAAAGTATCATTCATGATGTAAATGCTATATATTTCAGTCACTTACCAGTTTGCTTTTCTGGATTAAAAGAAGCCCAAAAGAGCTTGGCGGGACTTCCAGTCAGTCTCAATGTCAGCTTCCTGTCAGTCTCAACATTAACTTCCTGTTAGTCTCAATGGTCACTTCCTGTCAATCTCAATGGGGGCTTCCTGTCAATATCAATGCCAGTTTCCTGCCAGTCTCAGTGGCAGCTTCCTGTCAGTATCCTTGCCAGCTTCCTGTCAGGCTCAATGGGAGCAGTTGCATCTGAAGCTGACCACTTGGTTGGATCAATGGATTCATGCCATTTACAGAAAACTCTGACCCTACCATCTGCATATCACAGTAGAAATCAATCTTCAAATGTCCAGTTTTGTTGATCACATGCCCACTGTGGCCTCCTCTTCCTGCTCTTTGCTGATAGGAGTGTAACCCGGGGGGGGGGAGGGTCACCTGCCTCTGCAGCCCATCCGCTTCAAGGTTTGACTGGTTGTGCGTTCAGACATGCCCTTCTGCACACCACTGTTGTAAACAGCAGTTATCTGAGCATTTGTGGCCTTTCGGTTAGCTTGAACAAGTTTGCCCACTTCCCTCTGGCCTCTCATTGGCAAAGTGCTTCTGGCTGCAGACTGCTCCCTGGATGTTCTTTGTCTATCGTGCCCATTCTAATATTTGGACAAATGCAAAATTAAACCTTTATCTCTTTATAAATTGAGTTGCAGCCACATGATTCGCTGTTTGGAGGTGCAGGCTATTTGCATTAACAAGCAGATGTACCTATGAAGTGTCCAGTGAATGTATACTTTTCTTGTTGTGTATATGTATTTCGTTTCAATTTTCATATTCTGAATAGGCTTATGTTTCACAAAGAAATCGCTTGAATTCCTTAATTTCCGATTTTTTTTTTCCGGCAGTAAAATTAAAATATATCGACTCTGACAAATTCTGGCACCCCTGATGACATGAGGAAGCCAGAGCTGTCCGCGGAGAAGCATCCATCTTCAGCCCATGTCAACAGCAGCAGTCTGAAAGTGTATCATTTATTAGCTTGGACCGCTTTTGCAACATGGTTTAAGTATATAATGTCATGAAGTTTCCTTGTTAAAAAAACTCGTGTCCAGGGAATGTGATTCACAGCTTCTCTGAAGGCAGCCAAGCTACGCTTCAGGAGCAGGTGTATTTTTATTTATTTGTGTATTTATTTATTTATTTTCTATTAATCTATTTATTTATTACAGGGGAGGATAAACACTGAAAAAGAATAACCCTGATACATACATATTGTGTATTAAGGAGTCAGAATTTTTTGATGATAAGACTGAGTGAAAAAATTGCCAGGTATAGTGAAAGTCGAGCAGGCGGAAGTACCTGTACTGTCACTATCATTTAAGACTATAATTGTCAGTCAATGTTAAAAATTTTCAGTGGAGTTTTGATTCCAGTCTAGAGTACAAAATACATTACTCCGGATAGTTTACTGTTGAATGGCGAATAATTTATGATACACATACTGAGACAGTAGTAATATGGATGGAATTTTTTATGAATTCTGTCTCGCTGTAGATATTGGGGATTACACTGTAGTCTCTGCTGTGTCAGAAAAGCCACGTAGAGCTAAAATATAGCCATTGTTTTGTCACATCGTGTACATAAACTTTTATCTGTGATGAATTTTTTTTATCTGTTATAATAGTTTTTATATTTTGTAGATCAGCTTAATTTTTTGGTTTGATTTATTTCAATATGTTTACCGGAAGTATAGGCTATGCAGGTCGGCAGTTTTGGGTGCCACACAAAAGAAAAGATATAGGAGCTCTGGTACAAAGTACAAAGGAGGGCAACTAAACCGGTTCCTGGTGTGAAATGTAAAATAGTGGGGAAAGATTTAAGATGCTTTATCTCTTCAAGTTTAGTAAAATGAAACCAGGTGTAGATTATTTTAAGGTATTTAAGAGTCATTTAAAAGGAATTAAATAAACTCCAAAAGAGCTTCCAGTTCTGTCAGTACAAGGGGGACATATGTGGAAATTAGCAAAAGGTAAATTGCACAAAAATATCAGTAGGTAGTGCCTTACATGGAGAGATGTTGTTACATGGAACTGCACAGTGGATTATGTAAAGGACTGACCCTTTGTATGTTCAAGCCTAGTCCTTGATATCATGTTGGATACTCATCTAGTATCCTCAATGGATTGAATGGCCTTTTCTCATTACTTCTTTATTTGATGATTTTGCGTTGTGAAAATGTACAATATATTCTTCTTATAAATGGAGCTACTCATCAGGCTTGTCAAAGAAGTGAATGGATCAGGTAGTAAAGCAGCATGTCAGACATTTGCTGTAGATTTGTCCAGCGTCCCTGTCTCAAACCGTTAGCTCTGCTGTTTTCTCTGAGGTGATGACTGCTTGGAGCTGCCTGCGCTCAGCACCTCAGGCCTCTGTGCAGTAGCCTGGCCCGGGACGGAGGAGCGGCCGCTCCTTTCTTCCGTTCTGCTCGCATCGTTAAGCCTCCAGCTCTGTGCATGGTGCATGCCACTGATTATCCCCTTAGTCACACAGCATGCTCAAGCTGGAGGAGCTCCTGTAGCACACAGCCACGGCTCTTTCTCAGCATCTTTCTGAGTGCGGCGTATTCTTATGAATGAGCGTGTCTGTGACTCATCAGAAACTAAGAAGGGATCCCCCAGATGTGTGTGCAGCTGGAGCGCTCGCACACTCGTGACACCTGGGCCTGCCAGTCGCCAAATCCAGATGTGCTTCTCCGCTGGGCTTCTCTCCTCCTCCGCCTGCTGCTCCGGGACCAGCATTCCCATTCCCGATCCTATTCCCTTTCCTGATCCCTTTCATGTTCCCCATCCTGTTCCCATTCCCTTTCCTGTTCCCTATCCTATTCCCAGTCCCATTCCTATTCCCGCTCTCATATCCTATTCCCTTTCCAGATCCCAATCCAGTTCCCAATTCCTTTCCTGTTCCAATCCCAGTCTTGTTCCTGATCCTATTCAACATTCCCAATCCTATTCCCATTCCCGATCCCATTCTTGTTCTGGATCCCATTCCCATTCCAAATCCCATTCCGGATCCCATTCTCGTTTCCGTTCCCTATTCCGTTCCAGATCCCATTCCCTTTCTCTGCACTGAGATGGGTTGTGGAGACGCACCTGACGTATGGATGTTGGGTCTTCACCAAGTTCCGCACCAACCCCCAAAACTATACAGGCTGCCCATTGCCCTGCATCGCAGTCTTCTCTCTCCAGGCAAAGTGGATAACCATCAGCAGGGTCAATCTCAAACATCAGAGGGGTTCCCACAAGAATTTCCTAAAATCTAAAAGTCTAAAATCTTTAGTGCTTCATTTTATTTTACAACCTACAGCAAGAAGCATTACATGCAATCAGATTGTAAAAGAAACACCATAAACACCCTTAATCCAGCTCTGAAGCGTGAGTACATGTCTGAGCACAAAACAGTACGGGTCTGTGCTTCCATATGGACATTCCTGGCAAACGATCAAGTTTCCAAGCATATTTCTATGTGCAGATATATTGTGTTTTGAAAGGTCTTGCCTATGTATGTTTTAACTCGCATGGTATATTTATGGTATAATTTACTTGCTTGAAAAAGAATCCATTTCTCCCCACAGTATTGGTTTGGGTGGGTGCCATGTAATGTAATGGGGATCAGTAGACAGCTTTGAGTGCCTTACTTTCAAGGAACAGATACAGCATGATATAGCAAAATTCATGTTATCCCCCAAATTTCATCACATGTTATGCTGGAGTTCCACCTGGCTGACATGGCCGAGGTCCAATTCACAGCAGGAAAGATTGTGGCGCTCCCACAGCGCTCACATCGCCCCCTATTGGCAGAAAGTAGACATTAATATTATTCAATCTGCCTCATGTTTCTTCCCTCCTTCATAAATACTTTTAATGCAGCTTCCCCTGAGAGCTCAGGATTCACAGAGTGAAAGAAAAATCTATGTGGAGTCTTCAATTATGGGATTCAAAGCACTATTTCATGTGATTTTAAAAATCCCTAAGTATTAGATTGGAAAAGTAGATTTACAATGACTGCTCTGCTTGGTGAAATTGAAATATTATGTATAGTATCTGTGTAAGATACAGTCAGATTCACTCAGTCTGCATTCTCTCATTTTATGGATGTTCACACAGAATGTCCCAAATAAAATCTTAATTTGTAAATAAAGTTTTTTATTTAAATGGCCGATTAAAAATCAAGAAAATTGAACTATTTTAGTAGATATTTGAACTTTCAAAACATGAATACATTTCAATCTCAGTCGTCCAACAATTCAGCATTTATTTTAACTAACACTAGAAAGAGTAAAATATTAGATGAAAACTATTGTTTACCATTTTGTTAAAATTATGAATTGTTGACTTGAAACTGCTAATGTTCCTTAAAAATGTCAAAATGTGACAAATATTCATGGTCTGACAGAGCTCAATAGAAAAATAAAAAGACAATATATTAATTTTATTTTTATGAATACTCTTGTGACATACTGATAGTGCTAATTTAGCTAAAGCCTGTCAATAAGTGTGCACATAATCACTATACGAGTATAATAATATTCTTATGTTTGTTGATATGCAGTTTAAGTTTGATATATGACGGTGTTTGTTAAACAATAAGGATATATAACAGCAAGCACCTTTATTTGTGTAACAGATCATATATTTGCTTTTATACATGTTTTTGCGAGTCTGTGGTCTTATACAATTGTTAAAAGCGTTTAACAAAGAAAATCATGGCATGTACCCAAAACAAATTAGCAAACATATCAAAATCATTCTTTTTTTTTTTTTACAACTTTTATAGCAACCAATCCTTTCTATTGGTCTGCTTTAGTGCAAACTGTTTCCATTGACAGAGTTTGACCATGGTTTTAACATTCATGAGTTCCAAGTCTCTGTCTTTCACGCAACTCAATGTGCAGACTGCATTCTTCGTGCCACTAATTCAAGTCCATCTGTCCAGTAACGGTGATTTCCAATAACATTTCAAGTGTGTAGGGAAGTTTGTGTGATGATGTAATAGTATAGCCGTAGTTTACAGTTAAATTATGAAGCCTTGCATGTATACTTGTTAATGGAATGCAAAGCCCCATTCTAAACTTCTCAGCTAGTTTCATAAGCCTTTCTTAAAAGTCCTCAAGGCTCGTCAGGCAATACTGTTTATATTATTTGCGCTGACAGTTTAATGTAGGCTGTCCAAGCTGTTTGGATAAAAGCATGTGAGTGTGATAAAAAATATAAGAGAACAGATTTTTTGTCACGAGATGCCATTAATGTTTCCGCTAGCTACGTCTGTCCTTCAAGTCCAACCGATCCAACTCTTCCCCACACCTGCAGGACATCAGTTTGATATCTGACTTCTGGAGAGGAGATGTGGGTCTTAAAAAAAATAATAAAAAAAAGTGGGTGGGGGTATGGGGGGGGGGACGAGTATGTGAAACTCAGCTTGGTGGTTGATGGCACCGCGCTGCTATTCTGGTTCTATTGCACAGTATTTCAGAGAATGGAAAGCACCGGTCACCGATGTCTTTCAGAAACTCAGAAGTCCAGGCGGAGGAGACGAGAGCAAGCCCCGCCCCCCTGCCTCGCCCCGGCCCCGCCTGCCTCGGCACTCCCGCCAGTTCACGAGCAGCCGCAGCGATCCACCACCATGGAGGGGATTTTCCCGTAGATGATCTGCTCCTTGCTGTTGAAATACAGCATGTTGATGGGGGACATTTTGGTGGGGGTGCAGCAGGGCCCGGCGGTGCCCCGCGGGTTGGCCTTGTTCACCAGGTGGGTGTGGGGGTACTTCTGCAGGTGCATGTACTCGCACTCCCCAGAGCAGTAGTTGGCCTTGTAGCGTTTGGGAGCGATAATCCAGTCCCAGCCAAAGTCCTCGAAGTCCACGGTCAGGGGGTAACGGCAGCAACGGGACTCGGGGGAGTGCTCGTTGCAGTCCAGGCCCGAGTCCCTCCTTAGGCGCTTGGTGCTGTCCGAAATCTTCACCTCCATGAAGGGTTGCTGCATGGGAACAGAGAAAAAAAAGCTAAGGTTAATATACAGTACAGGCGAAAATATCCAGAATGTGCATAATGTGACGAATAGGCAGCATAATGATCTGTATGCAATAAAAGTGCAGTTTCTGATGCTGTATTATTTTCACATGTAGCTCTGCTCAGGTGACGGAGCATGTCTGTGATTTGTTTTTGTCCATTACTTGCTTGTGTCTGTGATTCACTTGTCTCTGTTATCTTCTCGTTGAATGTTTTACTCTGACCATCACCACAGGGCACCCTTACGAATTCATAAGAAATTAACTGCACTGTCCTCCAGAGCTCACAGCATCAAAAGGCGCGTTTGTGTGTTATCACGTGAAGCAATGGAGTGGCGATGGGAGTCCAGGCAAAGTATTTAAATTTTGTGATGCAAGCACATGAAATTTTGGGCTTGTCGCTAAAAGAAAAGGAAAACTGTAAGCTTTATTTTCTTTTAAAATGTGAGTTACTTTTATACGAAAACGTGTGGGTGTGCTCCGTTCCCTCTACAGAAGAACCAAACGAAGACCAGCGGCTTTGGGATCTATTAATTGATGCCGAATGTACCTATAGGGCCCTCGAACCAAATGCGCTTTTCATATCGACTAATTGCGAGCAGTTCGTTTTTGCGTATGATAGCACACGCAAGTTAGCTCACTTCCAAGGTATAATAATGAAAAGACACTATATAATTTCAAGACATGCAACATAACGTTGTGACTCACTAGTCCTTCTTCTCCAGTCTCCGCGGAGGTGACGGCCAGGTCGTTTCCCTTGGAGTCCAATGCATTAATTTCGATTCCCAAGTCGCTCTCCGGCTGTTTCAGCCAGACCTGGAGTACCTGTTTCACGTCTACGCTTTGCCACGAGCTGGTCCCGGCATTTACTTCAATCTTGAGGGAGCGGATTCGCGTGTGACTATATGCTTCATTTGCGCGTTTCAGGCGGGAGATCTGCAGGAATACTGTAGTTGCTTCGTCGGCCGCGCGAAGGTGAACCCAAAGCTGCGCTTTTACGATGGGATTAGATTGAATCTTCGGACTGAAGGAGAAGAAACAGCAAATCGGCTTCCCGTCTACTTGGTAGTCTGGGTCATCTGTTAGGGAGAGAAAAAAAGCATTATGGAGGAAACTTTAAATCACAAAATTCCGAAATAATGATGACCAAACTAAGGAGTTCTGAATGAATAGATGAATAAATTAAGTTTATGCTAGGCTGCGGTTGGGGGAATGAACAACCGGTGCTTTTTCATCGCCTAAATGAGAAGTAGCCCAGCGCATGTAGTGCGTTTACCACGTTTACCACGTCTGTGCTGATATTACAGACTGTGTTTTAAACGTCGCTTTCTTCATGTAACAGGGCTAAGTGAGCAATAGGCTATGCAGCTTAATAACTGGAACCTTTCTCGCTTATCAAAGCTTTTTTGAAATGAACGACTGTGTTCAGCAGAATTATGCTAGAATTGAAAGTCCGATGCCATTCATGCTAAGACACTGAGACATGAGACACATTTCTCGCTAGGTCATGTTAGTTACCACGCGCTGTTTTGTACTGTCTTATATTCCTTCGCATTTTAACATGGAGGGGATGACGAATACTAATATTTATAGGCTATAATAATAATATAGAAAATCGTGTAGGATAGTTGTCTCAATAAACGGGCTATTTAATCGCAATTGGGAGAACGTAATTCATGAACACAAACTTCAAAGGAATGTTATTCTGAACAGACGCTATTTGTCTTATAACTTGAAAAGAAAACTAAATAAACACATTCTGTGTGCGGAAGGGCGACACGGTAACGTTGTAGCCTATGCTAAAAACATTTTTTTTTTTTTTAACAAACCCCCGGATAGTTTGGTTAGTCTTGTACTTCAAGTAGCTGCACAGAAAACAAAAGTTGCACACGAAGAAACACTTCAAATTTTAGCCTACAGGTTGTCAGTATGATCATGAAATAAACGAAAACTCACTTTCCGTGCCCACGGTCATGATGGTTTCCGTGGTGGCGTGGTCGTCATCCTCTTCCATCCCATCTCCGTTCTCTTCCATATGGGCGTCGTACTGGTCGAGCAGCTGCTGTAGCGGGGGAGCTTTGGGAAGCAGTTGCTTGACCACGTCTCTGCTGATATTGGGGGCCTGCTTGAGACGAAGCTTGCTGAGAATTTGGGACTTGATGGCGTGAAGTCTCATAAGTTTGCTGTGTTGCCGGAACTCACACGTCGAGCACTGCTCGCTGTCTTCAGCCGTTACTGAAGGTGCTGCGACATCTCCCAGACCCACCGGACCAAGCGCAACAATCAACCCCAAGTAGAGAAGAACTTGTATGAGGTGCATGTTTCCAGCTCTGATGTCTTTCTTTAAACGTGGTGTGGGTGTTTCGTCCAGTGATACACACTGCAGTTTCTGCACCTCAAGCAGTGCTCTAGACTGGTGGGTGTCATGCTGTAATTCAACGGAGCTTTTTATACCGCTACTTTGGCTTCTCTATAGTGTCGTCAAAATTCTATGATTGGTTGGGCCGGCAACAATGAATCCACTGGTCATACATGATCTCAATTTCTCTGCCAAATCTTAAAGTGGTAAGGCATGTCTAAACATTAGTTTACGAGACAACTGCGCATTATAAATCAAAAAGAAGATATTTCATTAACTTATCGAATACCTGCTCTGGAATTCAGGAGTTTTTTTGTATAGTAAATGGAGCCAAATTCGTTGCCTGCCGCATGCCAGCTGCCATTGAAAAATCCGTTGATTTATACCGTCCGCTTTCCACGCAACTCGGATTCAGTTATGTAGCATGATATAGTCACGGTTTTTTGCGTTCTGTTTGGCTGTTGAAGGTTAAAAAAAAAAAAAAAAAAAAAAACCCAAACACATTTTCTTAGAATGCAGCAGCCCTCTCTGCGTAAATATAAAAGGTTCTCCACGCAGGGAAATTACAATATCGCTATAAAATATGGACCTACTAATATTACATATACTATGCAACGGATGGTACTATACAAGTCAGGTGGGTAAATAAATTGAAAATAAAAAGGCAGTGTCTGATTAAGACCAGTAGAACTATAGACTTTCATTAACACAAATGATTACTCACCTACGTGCTATAGGTAGGTTTCAAAGACCTATCAGAACACTAAAATTTGACTCTTGAAAGAATCACGTGTGCCATCTACTGATCGTTTTAAAAATAGCTTCTTTTAACAAAAAAAACCGTGAGCAAGGACCGGAAACTTCGCAGCGTAAAATGTTATGAAGCATATAATTAGTATAATTATCACATTAGCGAATACACAGCAGAGTTATTCGAAATAATGGAATTCACAATTATTACGGGGAATTCAATATCGCTATATTTTCTCTTAGGACATAGGCTACTTGAACTTGTTTAAATACATTTTCTGTCTTTCACCGTTAAGCCTCTTATCGTCCATCACGAGATATACGGTGTAATTGGACACGCGGTTGCGCACAGAATGCGCACTTGCGCAGCACGCGGGCCGGTTGCTTACGAGAGTCGACTTCTCTCTGATGGTCTGTAGGCCACTGGGATGGGAGCGCGCGCCACAAGATAAGCCTATGGTTTTATATGCATTTCAGCAGTATGGCTTGTATTGTTCTGGGTAGGCATACGGTAACTTACATTTAGTGCTTTGTTGATGTTTTACTTGGACGGACTGGTTTGGAAATGTTGTTTGCCAGGTTTGGCACCGTAACGCGCCAATCTGGTGGATTCACTTTTGTTTACTTTCATTGTAAATTTCTCTGGATGACAGAATCTGCTAAACGAATGTAATGTTACGTAAGGTAATTCCTAATGCATTCTGTTCTGTACAGATGAGGCATGCAGAGCTTCGGTGGAAATTACCATAGCAGGTCGAACCTCCTTGTGGGCCAAATTCATCGTCAGAGTAATGTCTAGCCGTTTTATAATAATCTGTTTCTGTCACATATATTTCAGTGGCCTGAATTATGTTTGTGCACAGTTACAGATGGTTCTCCACAATTACAGCTGCTCTGATCCCACACATCCATCTGTATACTGTTCCTTACAGTATTTTCCAACCTCAGTAAATTTAGCATATTTACAAATTGCTAAATAATGTAAAGATCTATTTAGATTAAATTAATATATTTTAAAAAAATCTAACAGTGTGAATTTCTATTAAGAAACTGTGTACTATATTGGTATACATTGTATACCAATGAAAGGTATTTATTACATTGTTAATAATCACCAAGTCAGTACATGAATGAAGTTTCGGCAGGAATGATGGCTGTATGTCTTTTCAGAACGATCTCTATCACCTTTCCACAATACAGTGAAGCACCGCGTGTCTATTTCTGGCTAAACTTCATTGAGGTTGGCTAATTCCAGATGCAAAGCCTTGAATTTTGACCCAGAAGCGACATTTTAGTTGCATCTGACCACAAAGACCTACCGTCACAATTTGTGTTACTTCCAATTTAATGGCTAGATGTGGGACTCAAGTCTTCGACAGTGATGTCTTGCTTCCTGGCAGCCCAGTCATATGTAAGGACTAATATTTCTGTTGCATTTGCACACACCCCCATCACCCCCAACGTGGAGGATGCCAAAGTCACTGTAGGATTCACAGTGCCATCTCTAGGTAGGCATCTGAACTATGCTGGTATACATATGGGATAAGCAGTGACCACGGGAGGGCAAGTGACTGAATTCCTCCTGTGTTGAGAGTTTCTGTGTCCAGCTCCTGCACGGTGGAGCGCGGATTCGACCACCGGCCGGGCATTGCGTGGAGTTTGCATGTTGTTCCCATGTCCCATGTTTCCTCCGGGTACTCTGGTTTCCTCCCACAGTCCAAAGATATTCATGTTAGGCTAATTGGAGAGTCTAAATAGCCCATAGGTATGAGTGTGTGAGTGAATGGTGTGTGTACAATGGATTGGTGACCTGTCTAGCATGTATTCCTGCCTCTCACCTAGTGCATGCTGGGATAGGTTTCAGCCCCTGAGTACATTGCATACAATGCCATGAGTTATTGTCAACTTCATAAGTTAAATGCTATGACTAATGACTTTTCACCACTAATACTTAGCTGGTGAGGCATTTTCATCTGTGCCTGTAAATATAATGAAAATTTGCATAAACAAATGTAGGGTGGAAGATTATAATATTGCATGGCTACTAGTTCCAATTGATCTCTAGAGTTTCTAGAAGGGTAGGTTACATGTACATATGGTATCCAGCAAATTGACTGTGTCGTTTTAGCCAGTTAACTGTGGTAACTGACCATTGGTGTATTAGAACTTCACAAGAAGTTTGGTAGACATCTCACATGAGTCATATTATCGCAGGGTTATGAGCACCTGGTCTGGCTCGTAGCACAATGATACTGTATTATGAGCAGCCTGGTCAGGTTCATAGTAACATAAAGTTATGAGCCTAGAAAGTGAGGCTACTTAAGTGCAGTACTGAAGGGCTATATTCCAGTAAAGTACTGTACTGAAGGCATATATTAGAGTACGTTACAGTAATGAAGACCTATATTATAGTACAGTACTGTACTGAAGGCATATGTTACTGTACACTACTGTAATAATGACTATATTACAGTAAAGTACTTGAATGAAGGCATATATTACAGTACAGTAGTTCACTGAAGGCTTATATTACGGTACAGTACAGTACTGAAGGCCTATATTATAGTACATACTGTACGGAGGGCCTATGCTACAGTATTACAGTGCGTTTACAGAAGATACTGTTCTCCTGTGACACAAGTGCACACTGCTTTCTTATCTCACACCTGTTCTTCTCTCACAGTCCTTTGCACCTACGGCACAGATGCGCATACACATACCGATTTAGGTTACCTTATAGTATATCTTTGTAATGTATCAGATATTAATTATGGATAATATTCAATAAATAGAAATATGAAATGTATTCTCTTATTTGTTTTAAAACAGCATATTTTGGACAATGGTATACATTTCAGAACATTTCAGAAACAGGAACAAGCTTACATATCGCGTTTACACATCAGTCAGCATAAAGTCCAAATATAATGTGACATATTTCTGCTTATGAGGATTAAACAGTAAATAAAATGGTAATTCAGATTTTGCATTTCGAACCACTTCACTCCATTGTGCACCAAATTGCCAAAATGGACCAATTAAGAATAATTTCATAGAAGACACGCATAGTTGATAATTACAATGTATGTATGAACCAAACACATGTTTAAAATTCACCCATGAACAAAAAGCTTTGCAAGATACTTAGAAATTTCGGAAATTCATCGGGATATTACTTGCTGGACGGCTAAATGGTGGATCGTGTATTTATTTACACGTCCTTTTTGGACCTTTATGTCCGGCGGAGAGCGGTTGGACGTCCGCAGGAGTGCTTCAGTGAAACTAAAATCCCGGCGTATTGCTCCCACAAGAGGGCATTGTTGTTTAATTTAACCCCAGTAACCACACTAAAAGGACGTAAGGTACACGTATATGTAGCTATGCTTTTATAATCATAGTTGATTCTGTGTGTTTAATAGGCTACCGATTACAAATTTGCCGTGATAAATATAAGCATTCTTTTCAGTCTCAGGACCAAATCACCCTACTTAGAAAAGAGCAGTGTTTACTACAGAGAAAGCCCCAACAGGGCAGCCTGGACACACAGCTACACAGTTGTAAGCCATTTGATAGCTTCGACCAAATACCATGTTCACTGGATTTCAAACGAAGAGGAGTCGCTAAATCTGCGTGGGACGATGCGGCTCAGAGTAAATGCGGAGAAATAGTTTTGACCGAACTTGGTGCTGAAAATTCCAACGCAGCCTTTGACGAGGATCTAACATCCTACACGTAAGTTGCATGTAGGTTTTCAAAAAGATATGTGTAGTTTTTTTTTTGTAAAGAGATAAGGTTCTGCAGCCCACTGACAGACTGTTTCGTTTATGCAGTTTGCCACAAACCAAACGGAGTAGTGCGGGATTTGCGTTTTCATGAAGAAACATGACACTATTTGTAAAATATTATTTGCTGCGATCCGAGAGGTCGCTTCTGTTTAAATTATCATGCAGTTAACTTCCAGATGTACACTCAAAGGTAGGTTATGAAGTACCACCACATACTGCCAGATTAAGACAACGTTAACATGTGGCCATGGGTTTGGTATGGATCAGATTTATCATTTACTAAAGACAGGCAAATACTGCGATAAATAGAAATTTAATGCTTTTACCGTATAGGCTCGAAAAGGGGGCTTAACCTTCCAGCCACGCCGATAGCGCATGCAGGATGGTACTTATGAAGTAAATGTATTGCTCTGTATGTATATTTCTGCTATGTTGTGGTTGTGGTTTTCCAGTTGACCTTGCGTTTTCACATAGGGGCTGCTCGCGTTTTATACATTAGCGCTATTCCAGGGAAAAGGAATGATTCCGTAAAATTCTTAATTTCTGGACACTGTCCATTTCGCGTCCACTAGCGCACTAATAATTAACGTATTTCGATTGACAAAACATGAAAACGGAATCAGTTCAGTGCTGAGATGTACATTTTATATGTAAGCTGACTAGCCTGCGCCAGTCTGTTGATTTATTGTGTCTTTCTGTATCAAATTTCACTGTCTTTGCAATTACTGAATGAAACTAATAGCTCTCGCGGATTTGTACATGAAGTGCACGGCTGGCGCGGGGACACATCCCACGTAGCTATACGTATAGCGCCTCAACAGGGTCGATATGCTGTCGTTGCCAATACGAACCGCTAGAACTAGACATCTCAATGTTTCGAGCTTATCATTTAAAAGTTGATGCTTCTCTAACTTCATGCTTACCGGGTAATAGGCCGTACATTGCACTGGCTCCGAGCAGCTGAAACCATGGACGTTTTTATGCTTGCTTTGGATTAAGAAGCATTTGTAAATAAGTCAGTCTGCTATGTATTTATTCCCTGATTGAAATCTTGACACCTGTCTTACTTCTGACTTGTTATTACCTGTCCACAATGAAAGATTTGTCCAATTTTCTATTTCCTGCCTGCGTTACAGGACAGGAGGGTGAATTTCTGGGGTCATGGGTCTGAATTGGTTGAGGTGATTCTAAAGTGAAAACGAAAAGTGCTTGGCGGGAGGTTTCTTTGGAAAACAAGGCTTTGAAAGTGGTTTTGGCTTGCTTAACGGGGAACAGGTACTTCAGCGAAGGGTCACTGTGCTGTAGAACAGTATTACATTACATTTCATGGGTGGAGCCAGTATTTTGGGGAGGTGCTCACCATCATGAAGACTGCGGATGGTGACAGGTTGAGAATTGATTGCGGAACTCCATACTAATTTTCAGCCAGGGGGGTGGGCGGAGGTGGGTAGCTAACCAGAAGAGAGAAGAGCATGGTGTTTACCATGGGGTCCCAGGCAGGTTCTGTTCCATCAGTCCAGCAACGTAACTGGCCCTTCCGTAGTGTGGTGTGGCTGGGCAGTTAGCGCCCGGCTGATTGGCTGTAGAAGGAAATGAGAGTTCTCTGTTGACCTTCCAGGCTGTGTACATGGCAGAAATGCCACTTGGAGGGAAGGCCAACTGCTGATCCTGTTATCCGAGCTCAGAGACAGAGCAGCAGGGGAAAGGGATTACAGTGCTTTCACTCCATTGCACCTGTATCAGGGCAAATCTAATGGGTGTTTAATCAATATGGAGATGGTATACCTGCAAGAAACATTTAGATTCTCTCTGGAAATAACAACTGAGAGTAATTAGGGGTCTTCAGCTTTTCCTGGAATCCGTCTGAAATAAAATAAATATGGTGTGTGTGCGTGTATGTGAGTGTATGCGTGTGTGTGTGTGTGTGTGTTTTAATTTGACCGCTGCTTTTGGAAACCGCCCAGTCCAGCCTCTGACTCACCTGCCATACTGTGTGATCTACCAGCAAGGGTAGAAGATGCTAAGTCACTGTGTAACTCTCAGGGCCAGCAGTGTTGCCTGTGATGTGGCGTCTTTTCATTGGCTGTCGTGGGAAAACAGGAAGACTGCTCTCTGAAATGCTCTCCCTCTCTTTCCTCCTTAAACAGTGCCGATTAGGGATGCCTGCGAGAGGGATCTGGAGTGTGGCCGGCAGTCTGGAGCTTTCCGGAACCGAGGGGATGAAGATGGCCTCCTAGCTACTGCGCCCAGAATCCTCTGAAAAAAACACACACACACACTCGCTCATCTGGGGAAGGGGAGGGGGAGGGGGGGAGGGGGGGACACATTAGCCTGTTCTTAAAAAAAAAAAAGTCCCCTCTGCCTTCAGACCAATGCTGCATTATTTATAGCATGGGATGCATCAAGTCCAAGCGCAGCAGGCGGGCCGAGGACGCCAAGCCCGCCGAGAAGGCCGACCGGCCGCCGAGCCAACAGGGGGGCGAGAAGGCAGCCCTGGTCGCCTCGGAGACGGGGCCGGGCCGGGACTCCCCCAAAATTGACCCGGTGCTGCTGGACTACGCCCAGCGGCTGTCGGAGGAGATCGTGGCGCGGGCGGTGCAGCAGTGGGCGGAGGTAGACAGTCGCTACGGCGACATCCCCTACATCGAGTGCGACCTGCCCTGAGGCCCGCTCAGAAGGCAGACCGCCACGGCGGGGAGCCCCTCTCCTGCTCTTCCTCTTCCTCCTCCTACTCCTTGTCGTGCCGTGTCTGAGGTCCGTCCGCCAGGAGCAGGGCAGGGGGAGCGGTAAATCTTTCACCCCCCCGTGAGTCGCCCCCCTTTGTCTGGGACAGTTGGGTGTGAAGAATCTTCGTCAGACGCCACACCCCTTAAGTCTGCCCGGACGGAGGTGCGTGGCGTTAAACGCAAGGATCCCCCTTGAGCTGCGTTCAGTTACGCAGCTTGTGTTTAATCAAACCGCTAATATGCTACTCTGCGTATACGCACACGGTTTCACGAGCGCGGTCCGGTGACCTTGAGTAGCCGTGTCTGATCACGTGACCCCCTTTCAGCTCAGCTTCACGCTCGCGCCTCTGGGGATACAAGTTATGACATTAGCACAAAAAATTACACGCGGCAAAAAAATCACATAGTTTAAATAAACAAAAGCACACAGACATGGACGGGCCCTCTCACATTGCTTGAGGGCGACCGGTTGCCAGTTACTCTTCAGCCTGGCTTTCACACACGCCAAGGTCACAGAAGGGACACAGGCCGTACCCACAGGGATTGATGATGACTATGATGTGGACGTCATATCGCAGTGATGAAGCAGCATAGCCTATCGATAAATTTTCGCGGCAGGAAGTCGGGCTGGTGGGAGGGAGTGTACGGTACTGCAGTTAAATGAAAATCTGACATCTGCTCAGCCGGCGTGCTGGTGTCGAAATTCAGCCCCCGACGATGGAGTTATTAATAGGCATCTTGTGCCCCGCTATCAACTTATAGTGTAACATACAGGACCACTGCAGTGCCCCTCAACCCCACCCACACCCCCACAGAAAACCTACTCAAATAACAGCCTAAGATACATTGCAGAACCAAAGGAGCGAATTTCAGCAGAGGAACATGGGATCTCCAGGAGGAAGGAGAGAGAACTGAAATGACCGTTCAGCCTGAGGCCCATTCAACGACCCTGCGAATCACGAGAAGATCAGCTCCGGTCAAGGATGTTCAAGACCGGTCATTTTGACCGTTACGAAGTCGGCTAAGTGCTACTGAAACGCAACGCCAAAACATATTATCATTTACTGCCATCTGCCAATTGTATTATGCAGCACAATTCTCCGTGGCCTTGGCGTTCGCTAATGTTAATGTTGTTATGAAATAGCCCGATGCTGTTTAAAATCCAAAACATGCACAACGGAAAATGGAGAGGAACACATCTCTCTCTGAATGGATAACGCAAGCACAGTAGCATTTGTGTGTGAGATGTTTTTATACAATAGCAGTGAATTATCCCTTTGTACAATTTATAATAAAATGGGTAATGTTAAACAGCAATTTAAGACACCCCTGTATGCTTAGACAGTGCAGTGGTAACCCAGCTGACAGTCTAGGCCCAAGGACACAGAGACTGCCGGGGCCTTAGGACTGGAATCCAGTTAAGCCAGAACTTCAGAGCTGCACAGTATACAGCTGTGTCTGGAGTAACCAATCAGAACAGGGAAAAATGGCAACCATACTTTTCTACAGAAAAGTGCAAGATGATGTCAATTTTACTTCTGTGTTATGTCTAGATTTTGAACAGGGTATATTGTACAGTATATCACAAACAGGACATAGCCATCATTTTAAAGCCTTACAAACAAAGGTTTATATATTACAGTTTAGAAATGCTCTATGAGTTGTTATTTTAAGAGGCCTTTAAACAAACTATGTAGCTGTGTGTTGTTGACAGTGTTATATGGATACTGTCCAACAATGAATCCAATCCAGAATAAATTGACAAAATATAATAATTACATTCCTTAAGTGATTCAGGTTGAGAGATTCATCCAATGGGCCACCAACAAAGGCAAATTATGCAAATAACCGATAAAGCTGCATTAGCTTACAAACTGCATTTCCAAACTAGATTCCTACTTTTTTTTCAACAAAATTAATGGTTGGAGTCTAAATAACTAAATAACCACAGGAAGGAGAAACATTAGGAAAATTCATATTGCAGCATTAATTTAATTGATGGTGCCCTCTTAATTAATTTATAAAGGCAGGGCTGTTCTGTGTATCATGGTTCAAAAGAAAAATAGGCCGAAACCTGTATTGTACCAGAAGCCTGCGAAGTATAAAAATTTGCTTTATTAAATATTGGCCTTTCGATTTTCGATTACCACTTAGTACAGTCATAAGTTCTTCCCATACATTCTTCAAGTGCCGATGCATTTGCTGTTGGGATACTATGGACAGTAAGTTAACTTAAAAAGGAAAACATCTTCTAATCTTATCCTACCACTATCTTAAGATCCGCTGCGATTAATCCCTGTGTGACAGAAGTAACAAGATAGCAACTATTTTTACATTTCCAGACCATGGAAGATGAGATATAGCTCTGTATAGGTAACACGCCTTTTAATGAAATGATTTTTGATCTCTGTTGTATTGTCTAGCCAGGTACTACTTGCCTTCAGTTCAGCTGCCACTGTACAGGCCAGTAAATGATGATGTGCTGCCAATTCATGCAAAATAATAAAAAATAAAAGCCCATACCCCACTTTAGTCTTCATATTAGTGCTTCCAGATTATTCCAAGCCTAGCAACAGGGGCCGAGAGGGCAGGTGGTCGTGCTGGTGATGGAGAGCCACACGTTTGAATCTCACATGGGGTATTGCTGTGGTATCGTTTCACATAGAAACGGGCAGCCATCTTATTTTGGCCATTAAGGCTATCGATTTCTACTTTTCTTTATGTTGTAGACAAAAAAGTGACATTCATAAAAGGTAAAACAACATTTCATTGATGAAACCGCTGAATCATTAGCCTCGCGTTAACTTGAGACCACCGAGTGTAAATCTTTTACTGTATGAATTTTATGACTGTGCACTAATGAGCAAGGCCGTTTATAACCGGTGTATAAGTGCGTGGACCACAGCCAGAGCCCAGCCCAGATAAATCTTCAGTTGGTCAGCGTATGAGGAACCTTGCGAGCATTTTGCCTGTGTTAGGAGAATTGATTCCCTTAGTGCTTCTGACTATTTGCAACGCCCTTTGGAAGAAATTCTCTTCTTTCTCATGCATCGACATGGCAAATGCGTTTAGCACCTTGTATCCACCATCTTGATAGCTGCTGCTGCTTACAGGACACAAATTAAGATTTGATTTTAGCGGGGATTTTAACTTTGAAAAAGAACATCGGAAAGCCCATGGCAGTATAGCCACTGTACTACATATTTAGCAGTCGCAGAGTATTCAAACTATGTTCCTCATGAATAAGTTATATTTCTTTATAACCAGCGTTTATAGTTATTTGACATTTAAAACTTAATTGTTGATCTCTAAATTACTCAGCTTGCAGAAAATTTGCAAGCAAATGATCAATTCAGCGCCATTTCCATGATTCTCAGAATGCTTCATACAAGTGTTTCTGTCAATGGAATGCACCCCTTTTTTAAAACTGTAAAATGAACTCAGGTACAACCCAAATATGTTGACATAGAGAGTAAGCTTGCTTTAGGATTGTGAGTACCGAGCAGCACTAGTTCTAGATCACTAAATGCCAGGCATGTGTGTGGAGTACTAAGCAGCACTAGTTCTAGATCACTAAATGCCAGGCATGTGTGTGGAGTACCGAGCAGCACTAGTTCTAGATCACTAAATGCCAGGCATGTGTGTGGAGTACCGAGCAGCACTAGTTCTAGATCACTAAATGCCAGGCATGTGTGTGGAGTACCAAGCAGCACTAGCTCTGGATCACTAAATGCCAGGCATGTGTGTTGAGTACCGAGCAGCACTAGCTCTGGATCACTAAATGCCAGGCATGTGTGTAGAGTACCGAGCAGCACTAGTTCTGGATCACTAAATGCCAGGCATGTGTGTAGAGTACCAAGGAGCACTAGTTCTGGATCACTAAATGCCAGGCATGTGTGTTGAGTACTGAGCAGCACTAGCTCTGGATCACTAAATGCCAGGCATGTGTGTTGAGTACTGAGCAGCACCAGTTCTGGATCACTAAATGCCAGGCATGTGTGTAGAGTACCGAACAGCACTAGCTCTGGATCACTAAATGCCAGGCATGTGTGTTGAGTACCGACCAGCACTAGCTCTGGATCACTAAATGGCAGGCATTTACAGGACCAGGGTTGCAGACCCCTGTTATGGTGGTATATTGGATTCCCCCCACCTCCTACCCCCCCATGCTCGCTGCAAATAGAAGCTTCCATAACCGTGCCACCGTGCCCTTTTTGTAATCATTAGACTTGTTTCTGGGTTGCCACATCAAAGGGAAATTCACTCATCTTCCCATGCTGGTCAAGCACACAGCTTAGAGAGAAGGAGACCTCCCTCTACAAAGGTACCCTGGGTTAATGAGCATCAGGCGTCTGTCAACACCGGGCTGAAAAATGACACAATCTGGCAGCCCTTGGCACTGGCGGGTTCAGCGTTTCAGAATCAGCAGCACCGAAACTCGAAACGAGGGCTTCTGAGCCCCCCATCGCGCAGCGGTAATGGGCAAGTGTGGCTCGGGCTGGGAGCTGGACTAATGAAGCTAATTGGTTTATTTTACTGAGATGATGATCAGATTATGGTACAGCACTCGCACAAAGCTTCCAGGTCTCTCACTCACATACATCTTAGTTCATAACGAATCTCATTGTCAGACTGCAAAAGAGCTAGAATTCAACTGAACTTCAACATTGTAGCTTGCTAATGCTAATGTTGCCTTTGCGCTATTGAAACGCATAGAAATGGGCGTTCGACGAGAAGCAGGCAGACAAAGCTAAAGTTTGGATAGCATCTCACTTCATTACGAAATGTCTTTCTAGGAGCTCAGTTTTTAGGGCAACGGCCCTTGGCCCACAAAACCATTCCAAAGCCTTTGAAGTTGGGCTTAGCAGTGAAAGATACCTACCAACACACAGGGGATGTACTTATCTCCAACTTACAGACTGAGAACTGCACTTAATGCATTCATCAGAGGGGGTTTTGCTTTTAATTATTGGTTAGATGGAAATAATTCAGATGGAATGGCAGACCAAGAAAAAAAAAATCTCAATAATTAAAGTTCTGCTATTGTAACTTCCTGCGGGGACTAATTTGGGTCTGCGCTGGGCTATGTTATTAGCCGCCTGTGCTTGGCAGTCCACAACGGTGCGATATAATTGGCTCCTTCCTCGTGTTTCTGTACAAGCGCCCCCTAGTGTCTCACCAGGGGCCTAAGGGCCAAGAAATGAGAAAGGGAAAAGATTTTGTAGGAGGAAGGCAAGCAATCGCCCTCAAACAGACCAGGAGCTGAGCATGACACTGGCCTCTAATGGCAGTGTGAACTCCTGCCAGTAAATTCTGAAAGCTTCTGAAAGCTCTCGGTTTAGCACACATGCTACACTGCAGGTACACAATACTCACACTGCATTTATCTACGAGATAATCTAAATAACGTCACCTCTCTCGCCTAGAAAATCAAACAATAAACCGGACTTTAGCAAACATGGACTTTGAGAAGCAACGGCTGATCGTGTGCAAAACATCCGGCTGCGGAGCCAGATTCCAATGGAGCGCCGCTGAGGATCCTGGGTAATCCTGGCGGTCGTACACGGACGTCACGCAGTCAGCTAACGGCATCAGCGTTCAAAGGTCAGGATCAGCTCGTTATAGATGGACGTGAACAGATCCAAATGCTAATTCATCCTGCCAATTTTAAAATGTGCGAACGGTCCTTCAGTAAGACCTGAGAATAAGTGAGCGGCATCGCTGGTCAGGTTTCTGTCCTCTTACACGTGTGTGTCAGCGAGAGAGAGTGTGTGTGTGTGTGCGCGTTTGTGTGAGTGTGCATGTATGTGAGAGTGTGTGTGTGTGTATGCGTGTGTGTGTGTGTGTGTGTGTGTGGACGAGGGGGAGGGGAGGAGGCTCTGTAGGTTAGGAGATGACGGTTGGAAATTCACCCATGATAATTGCATTTACCAAATTAACGTTTCGGAACAGAACGCCTCCAGTAATTTGAAGGAAAATGCACATTGTGGTCAGGATGGAGGCTGTGGGGTGTGCTGTATGCACAGAGGAGAGGGAAGATCAGTGCACAGATACAGTAACAGCCCAAACACCAGCCCACACAGGCTCAACACTCAGGCCTGCGCATAGCGTGCTTGTATATCCTTCTGCTTTGATATATTAAAAACAGAAACAACCTCCACGACGGCTGCACCGCAAAACACTGAGCACTGTTGTTGTGTTCAGATTTGATACATTTAATTACAAGCACGATGAAGCTGTGTGAACCTGCATTTTTACTAGTTTAAGCAATTAGGGATGTGTCGCAATAAAGGTTAATTCGTATTTTAAATGAACGGTTTGTATATAATACATACAGCCTACATTTTGCCCCAAGAAGTGCTCAGTTTGTTTTGTTTTAGCCAATTTATGCAACTTGCTCATGCATAGAAAAATGGGAACATAACGTTCCACTGCAGTCAACCACACATTTTCTCAATTAAACATCATCGAAGCAGGATAAAGAAACTGAAAACACAAGATTCAAACTGAATTCAAACTTTCATTGGGCCCACTGCCCATTATAGGCTACTATAAGTCAAGAAAGAAGCTTCATAGCCTAGTTTAATCACACTATGGCACAGTATCTATCAAATTCTGTCAAACTGGCAGCTAAAATGGGGTGGAGGAGGAGAGGTGTGCAGGTGGTGGTAGAGTGTTACGTCGCCTCGGTGTGGTCACCCATGGTATTACATTATAAAAGCAAATTAATAGAAAAACAGAATACCAAAAAAGTAGGTTTTACTGAAATTTTAATACATACATAGATGTCTAAAAATTCTCAATATAACAACCTGCCAATCAATATTTTAGATATCGATTTGATATTTATGACATCCCTACAAATGTGTATTAGCACTTTGATTAAAGTGAACAGGATGAGCAGGAACTCATTAAAGCAATACAAAAGCATCAACACACTAACAAAAACACATTTCTACCAAAGCACCCTCAGCACACAACTATAACATGATGTCAGCTACAAACCTGTGTTCAGTAAACAGGTCAATTAACCAAACTGGTTAAAGAGCTTGGTTGGCCTGGCTAAACAGCCACTGGGAAAAACTTGACTGCTTGTAAAGTTAGTCAGACCACCTCACTGCAACTCTAACAATTGGTGGTAAAGGTCTTTTTCAATCGGAAAAAATGCCTGCCTTCACAGCAAAGGCTTGATGCTTAAGAAAACGAGTCACTGCGAGTTATGTACACTTAAAATATTAATAAGTACTCCATAGTGCTAAGAGCTCTGGAATGAAACCAGATGCCCTACTCCGTGTTTTATTACTATTGAATCTCAGTAGCAGGTCTGCTCAGTAATCGTTCAGTGCCTTGCTGCTTCGCTCAGAGTAATCTGCTCCAGCATAAGACTCACACAAAGGCCTCTGAGACCACCGCTCCACAACCTGCAGGTGTTCTGGAGGAGGAACTACGTCTGAAAATGCACTGCAGGTTTTGCAAACACATCTGCATCGACCATCCTTTTCAAATACTGTACATGGGGATTTAAAAAAATAACAAACCCAACACATTACATATTTTCCAAAATGTTAATTTATTAAAGGATTAAGGGTGATTTTTCAATAAATTTTCTACCTTTCGCGCATTTTGAAAGTCTGGGCAAGGGGAACTAAGTTAGTGTTTTCATATCTTCTTGGTCCAAATTCTGGGAGTTTTAGAGTGGCAGCTGGGGAAGCCAATGTGAAGACCACACCGGGGGGCACAGCCTGAGGGTGGTTTCTCTCTGCAGTGAGCATGCTCAGAGCGTGAGGGCGGTCTCTCTCCGCAGTGAGCATGCTCAGAGCGTGAGGGCGGTCTCTCTCCGCAGTGAGCATGCTCAGAGCGTGAGGGCGGTCTCTCTCTGCAGTGAGCATGCTCAGAGGCTGAGAGCAGTCTCTCTCCGCAGTGAGCATGCTCAGAGCATGAGGGCGGTCTCTCTCTGCAGTGAGCATGCTCAGAGCGTGAGGGCGGTCTCTCTCCGCAGTGAGCATGCTCAGAGCGTGAGGCGGTTCTTTCCAACATGTATTATAGGCTCAAGGGCTGAGCATGTTCTTCTCCCCGATGAGTCATGGCCAAGGGCTGAGGTTCGGTCTCTTCCATTCTGCAGTGGAGCCATGAGCCCCAGGGGCTGAGGGCGGTTCTCTCTGCAGTGAGCATGCTCAGAGCGTGAGGGCGGTCTCTCTCTGCAGTGAGCATGCTCAGAGGCTGAGGGCGGTCTCTCTCTGCAGTGAGCATGCTCAGAGCGTGAAGGCGGTGTCTTGCTGTAGTGAGCATGCTCAGAGCCTGAGGGCGGTCTCTCTCCGCAGTGAGCATGCTCAGAGGCTGAGGGCGGTCTCTCTCTGCAGTGAGCATGCTCAGAGGCTGAGGGCGGTCTCTCTCTGCAGTGAGCATGCTCAGAGCGTGAAGGCGGTCTCTCTCTGCAGTGAGCATGCTCAGAGTCTGAGGGCGGTGTCTTGCTGCAGTGAGCATGCTTAGAGGCTGAGGTCGCGATCTCCGAGGGGTTTGAAACAGTCGTCCAGGTATGACTCTGTCACTCCCTCCAGGGTGGGTGGGTTCCATTTTGGGCTGTGGTCCTTATCAATGAGCACTGTGAAAACACACACACACACACACACACACACACACGCGCATGCACACACACACACACACACACACACACACGCACATTTAAAACCTCACACAGCACAATCCTACACACAATTATTACAGCAATACAAGTTATTTGGGTGATCTTGTGTACAGCGGAACTTAGTATCAAAAGGGATCATGTTTAGGAAACCTTTTCAATATATATATATATATTTTTAATTGAATAGTGAACCACTGCATGACAGAGGTTCTAATGTCACAAATTACACTTTCATGAATGAACTTGACTATAAGACCAGGAATTCCTACATGTGAACGAGTCAAATGGAAGCTTTACCGGGGAGCGGCAGCTACAGCACGCTACCCGCAGGATAACCACATGCAGCGGCTCACTTTAAGCATGCAGTATCCGCATGCACGCGCACGTGTTCATATCCGCATGCACGCGCGAATCTGCATATCCGCACGCATGCGCGCATGTGTATATCCGCATGCACCCGCACGTGTGCATATCCGCACGCATGCACGCATGTGTATATCCGCACACATGCACGCATGTGTATATCTGCACGCACGTGTGCATCTGCATATCCGTACAACCGAAGGGTGAGAATCTCACAAACAGCCCGGAGGCTGTAAAAACCCCTCACATCGCTGACGGGACATTACGCCTTCAGAATGTAAATCTGCTGTTGAGCGGTTTAAGGCAGGGGAAGTGATGTGTGCTATAACGTGGAGGTGAGCTCAGGTAGGTCATCATTTTTAGCCTAACGACAAGAAATACGGTGATACTCGGCAATAATTCATTCAGCTGTTTTATTGAATCAAGTCAATAAAATCTTTTTTTTTATCCTCTATTGTGAAATGAGCATACAAATCACATATAAAAGAAACATATTCTCTCCACGTTTGGGTTTTACCATCGCTGAGGGTGCTTTTATTGATGCACATTTAAGAATAGGCTACCAAAAGCTACCACATTTATATAAACGCAATTTTTGTTTCCTCAGTGAAAAACGGATATATCGGCTGCGGATTGCAGTCTCTGGTATGCACATCAGTAAACACAAGTTTAGATTTACACACTTGGGTTAAGACCTTCGGCTACATCATTTGTGAGAAGTAATATATAAATACTGTACAATTATTATTATTATTATTATTATTATTATTATTATTACTTTAAAGGGCTTTAACAGGAGTGCCCCATGCAATAGAAGACCCCTGTAATTAATATTCCAGTGAAATGTGAATCAGTGTATTATGAACTTTAACTGAAATCCAGGACATTCTACAGAATATTGAGAAAGGCTAGCTGTTTTCTTGTATTTCATGGTTATAGCACCACTGTTTAACGCTGATATGCCGCAGACGCACAGACACACACTGCTTACCTGCCCTCACACCTTCATAGAAGTCCTGGCCGCTCTGCAAGGAGAAAGGCCCATTAACACATAGCACAGTATAGCTGTACTAAACTAATCACACAGGTACATGGATAACATACACCCCTGCTAATCTAGTATAACGCAGGTACATGGATAAAATATACCTGTGCTTAGCTAATATATCAGTTACATGGATAACATACACCTGTGCTAAACTAATCACACAGGTACTTGGATAAAATATACCTGTACTTAGCTAATATACCAGTTACATGGATAACATACGCCTGTGCTAAACTAATCACACAGGTACACGGATAAAATATACCTATGCTAAGCTAATGGATCAGGTACAACAAGGATAAAAGGTACATGGATAACATACACCTGTGCTGAACTAGTATAACACAGGTACATAGATAACATACACCTGTGCTTAGCTAATAACACATTTACATGTATTAAATATACCTGTGCTAAACTAGAATAACACAGGTACATGAATAACATACACCTGTGCTTAGCTAATAACACATTTACATGTATTACATATACCTGTGCTAAACTAGAATAACACAGGTACATGAATAACATACACCTGTGCTTAGCTAATAACACATTTACATGTATTAAATATACCTGTGCTAAACTAGAATAACACAAGTACATGGATAAAGTACACTGTCTAGACTAATAACAGTACAGGATTAAATACGCCTGCTGAACATAAAGGAATGTAACATGCACTGCTCTTAACCTTAAAACACACGTAAACATCATTAAGCTGAACCATGCAGGCCGTGTGCAGTGAGACTCGGACGCGAGGCTTACCATGCAGGCCTGAGTCAGCCTGTACTCCATGACGAGCACGTCCTGCAGGCTCATGCTGGCTCCCTCCCGCAGCTGCCTGAACGTCAGCTTCATGGAGGTGGGAGACATCTTGGAAAGGGTCTGAGAATGAGAAAAGGCATCGCACATAACTATCAGGCTCACCACTGAAACGTGAAGCAAAGACTGTCTTCAAGTAGTGCCCTCAGACTCCCTCTGCAGCTGAAAACATGTCTAAGTGAGTATGTGTTCCTGCAACTGATGGATCAGTGACTTTCCTTTGGGTTAAGGATTGATCGTAACTGTTCTGAACCCTGAGACACCTCCACCAAAATTGATCAATTGATTGGTAGTCTGCTTCACACCAAAGTATCGGTGAAATCCGCCCAGCCACAAACAGGAAACAGGAGATTCTATTCTCACCTCTCCATTTAAGATCCTGCTATTTTTTAAAGTGTTTTTATTAATAAACTTCTAAGAACAAACTAACAAAAGGGACAGGGAGTGAAGAACCACATCCATAAAACATCATTTTTATTTCCTCAGTGTAGAAAGCACAAAAAAAACTCTTAGAAATTACTGCTGGGTCTTGCAGTTGCTTTTTCTGGATATCAGTAAAAAGTGGTTTAGATTTACATACTCAAGTTACATAAATTCATTAAAAATTCTGGAAACTCAAGCACATTTGCACATTATATCATATTTATCATTGTAGTACACAATTATCAGTATCAGATTCCCTAAATAAAGATGGCTCGGTGTCTTACATCCTCCAAATCCAGCAACACTGGAATATAAAATGTCATAAAAATTTATAGAAGCAAAATGATGGTTTCCTATCAGTACAGTACAGTTCTAACTGGGTTAAGATGTCATGCAAAAACTCCCTGTTCCCTACCAATGCATTTCTGCTATTACAATACCACAGTGATGATCACATTATGCAAGTCATTAGAAATCATTAAAGTCCAAGGAAGGAACTGAAACTCTGGGGTGTGTGTTTACAGTAAAGCTTTGCAGGGAGTGAACTGGCCCTCGACTGTGCCGTCTACGTAGCCTGAGATGGGTCTGTGTAGCTTGGGATGTGTCTACGTAGCCTGAGATGGGTCTGTGTAGCCTGGGATGTGTCTACGTAGCCTGAGATGGGTCTGTGTAGCCTGGGATGGGTCTGTGTAGCTTGGGATGTGTCTACGTAGCCTGAGATGGGTCTGTGTAGCCTGGGATGGGTCTGTGTAGCTTGGGATGTGTCTACGTAGCCTGAGATGGGTCTGTGTAGCCTGGGATGGGTCTGTGTAGCTTGGATTGTCTACGTAGCCTGAGATGGGTCTGTGTAGCCTGGGATGGGTCTGTGTAGCTTGGGATGTGTCTACGTAGCCTGAGATGGGTCTGTGTAGCCTGGGATGGGTCTGTGTAGCTTGGGATGTGTCTACTTAGCTTGGGATGTCTCGTTTCACTTAATGCACATATCACATTTAATTGTCCCTGTATATTTTGGCATATATATTTAGATATATATGTATTTATTTTTATATTTAGATATATATATATATATATATTACATATATATTTAGCTTGGGATGCGTCTACGTAGATATATAGAGTGACTCATTGTAATTACTGTATAGGAGTGACTGTCTCTACAGTATGTAGACATCTTGACAAAGCCACACCCATTTCTACACACACACACACACACACACAGTATATATATATATATATATACTGTGTGTGTGTGTGTAGAAATGGGTGTGGCTTTGTCATCTTCATCATCTTATTATATGTATATATATATATAATCAAATAATCAAATATTTAGGGAATCTGATGGTGATATCAAAGTAATATATATTTTAATGTAAAAGTAATAATGTGTAATATACTGTATGTATTTTCAGGCAGCAGGCCCTGGCCTTACCTCCAGCTGCTTCTGTGCAAAAGAAGAGCCATCCTGCTTCAGATTCTCACAGATCTGCTCCACACTGCTGGCTTCAAACAGCCTATGGCAGTAACACAGGGAGTCAGGGATTTAAATTTCACACGTCCATACGACCGCCACGACCGCCCCTAACCTCCTGCCCCCCATCCCTCCCCCCTTCCCCCGTTCCCCCCAACCTCCCCCCCCCCCGCGCCACACAAACACTGCTCAGAGACAATTCATTTAAACTCTGAAGTGTACACAGTGTTACTGTTTGCAGTAACAGCCACAAACTCAGAAACAGCTCGTTTCAGAATCACTGAAGAAATGTCCGAATAGCCGAAGCACACGCTCATGAGAAACCTGTGGAGTCACAGCTCCGACACAGAGATTCGTCCACGTCTTTTAAAATGCAACAGGCGGCAGCAGCTGTCAGCTCTCGCTCTCGGGGGCGATCAGCGCTGGGCGGAGCGGCGGGCTGTGATCAGAATACCGGATCAGTTCCGACTGCATCAGCCGAGACGCGCGAGCGCTAGCCGTAAACGACGCGAGCGGCGGCCCCTTCCCCCGGTGGAGCCCAACAAACGCAGATGACTCAACACTCGCTTACCGCGTGATTTCTGGACCGACCGCTTTAAAATGTGCAAATCCGGTGTGCTTCAGTCAGAGGGTGGTAAAGCAGCGGATGTGGCAGAGGACGATCACTCAGGGACTCCATGGCAGTTTACCCAGACACAGGATTGGCTGCTTTATGCTGGCGAGCTTTATGAATGGGGGTCACGCCAGGCTTACCGGCAGTCAGGCCCAGTCTCCCACAATCCTCTTCCCTTCCCATCCGGCACAAGCAAACCGCCAATTAAGCCCAGAGACAAATACGCTGCGAAACTCTCAAACGATCCAGACTCCATAATTAATTCAGTGCTCCAGCCCAATTATCTGTCAGTCAAGAGCCACATGAGGGACAAGCGAAACGAAGCAGGGTTCAAAATACTAAGCGCCGACCCCTGGGGCGCGTGCATGTCGGGGTCACACTCGGTGAGGCAGCTGAACGCAGTTCCGTAGCGCGAAGACCGTCATCGTCACCCGTTTCCCGGGCGACGGACAGGAAGCCGGCCCACACGGACACTCCAGACGCGCTCAGTCGCGCGCGTTAGTCAGAGCGGACCCAGTTGCGCGTTCGTAAAAAATCGGCCATTAGGAACGCCCCATCAGGAAACCGCTCTGCTGTTTGGAGAGGCTCCAGGCCCATTGTGAAGAGCCTCAGGGGTGCGCGA
Organism: Anguilla rostrata; assembly: GCF_018555375.3. Lineage (NCBI taxonomy): Eukaryota > Metazoa > Chordata > Actinopteri > Anguilliformes > Anguillidae > Anguilla > Anguilla rostrata. The sequence goes on from NC_057947.1 coordinate 10,779,609, forward strand.
GGGCTTTTCAGCTCACCCCAAACCCAGACCGGGCGAGCTCCACCGCCAAATAGAGCAAAGTTTAAAGCAACACAGCTCTGGACCCCTCTCTGGTTCCTGTGGTGGTACGGCCTCTGGCTTGCTGAGCTCAGAACTCGGGGACACTGTTTCTTGATTAGGACAGGCACGCGTTTTAACGATGGTGAAGAGTTTGAGTTTGGAGGGTGGAGAGCTTGAGGAGGGAGGGTGTGAAGGTGGAGGACTTCAGGGTTTAAGGATGGAGGGTGGAGGGATTGAGGGTTTGAGTGTGGAGGGTCTGAAGGCGGAGTATTTAAGGGTGGAGGGTTTAAGGATGGAGGGTGGAGGGTCTGAAGGTGGAGGATTTGAGGGTGTAGGGTTTTGAGGGTGAGAGGGTGGAGGGTTTGAGGGTGTAGGGTTTTGAGGGTGAGAGGGTGGAGGGTTTGAGGGTGAGAGGGTGGAGGGCTTGAGGGTGGAGGGTCTGAAGGTGGAGGGTTTGAGGGTGTAGGGTTTTGAGGGTGAGAGGGTGGAGGGTTTGAGGTGTAGGGTTTGAGGGTGAGAGGTGGAGGGTTTGAGGGTGTAGGGTTTGAGGGTGAGAGGGTGGAGGATTTGAGGGTGAGAGGGTGGAGGGTTTTGAGGTGAGATGGTGGAGGGTTTGAGGGTGTAGGGTTTTGAGGGTGGAGGGTTTGAGGGTGTGTGTGGGGGGGTATTACCTATTGATGTTCTCCATATGCGGCTCCAGAATGAAAGGTTTGTCCTTGTCCACACTGCTCTGCACAGAGAGAAAAGAGCCCCCCCCAAGGTTAGGATTCCCACACTGTGGAGCTGGCTCCCCCCCCCCCCACAACCACACCTCACATTCAGCCACAACAGAGCATTCTCTATCACCCCCCACTCTTACAAGGGGTCAGCACCGAAATGGCGACCCACAGAAAAGCCCCCAGCCCAGCACGCCCAAGTCAGACGGGGCCAATGACCGGGAGCAAAACAGACGGCGAATGAAAAATACAGATCACAAATTATCTTTCGCGAAATAAAAAAGGATTACTTTGAACTCCGGATTAAGAGCCCATCGCTAATGGGGGAGAAAGACGTCAATGTGGCGTCGGTTTTAAAACGTACATGCCAGGGGAACCGCAGTCGACTGTGCTTTCCGACACGTTCAAGTGGTGATTATAATGGCTCAAACGGCAATGATGTAAAAGCTCTCGGTCACAACGTCAGGCGGATGGAGTTAGGTGCGCTACCTCGCTCTGATAGGATTCCAACACTTCAGCGACAGCCTGAGCTGAGGAGACTGATCCGGTCTCTCAGGCGTGATGAGAACAATAAAGATCCTCTGACCATTCATAGCACGTTCTTCTACACAGGCCTGCTGACAATCATTCCCTCAGGCTTAGTGACTGGATACAGATTGCACTTCAGAGATTATCACTCCCATCTACTGCACCGTCAGATTAACATGCGCCAGTCGATTTCACTGCACCAGTCAGGTAACACTCACCAGCTACAGCACAGTCAGTTAACACTGCACCCAGTTTCATGAGTAAACACTGCAAGTCAGAGTAAACACTGCACCAGTCAGATTAAACACTGCACCAGTCAGATTAATCACTGCACCAGTCAGATTAAACACTGCACCAGTCAGATTAAACACTGCACCAGTCAGATTAAACACTGCACCAGTCAGATTAAACACTGCACCAGTCAGAGTAAACACTGCACCAGTCAGATTAAACACTGCACCAGTCAGATTAAACACTGCACCAGTCAGAGTAAAACACTGATTCAGCCAGTCAACAGAATCAATAACACTGCACCAGTCAGTACGAATTAATGCACTGCACCAGTCAGAGTAAACACTGCACCAGTCAGATTAAACAGCACACAACATTCAGAGTCCTGAGTGAAACACTGCATCATTAAGCAAGAGAAAACACATTTTCATCAGCACATTCATTTTCCAGTTTATCACCTACCAGGCTATATTCTAATGAGAGGTGGGACCGAGAAAAAGGTTTTGGTTCGTTAAAACACTCACAGGGCCTGAAAAGTTTGGGAAAGCCTGATGTAGCTGGTGGCCGTACCACCCAAAAGATGACTTTCTCCCAGCAGGACAATGCTGGCTGCTGTGCCCTAAACTATACCCTTCAGCCAACACCCAGTTCATGAATGTTTAATGAATGTAAAAACAGGAAAGCGAAAGCTAGCCATAGCCACGAAAAAAGGAACTGGCTAAGCACATAAATAATGCAGTAAAGCTGCAATAACCAAAGGGATAGCATTCCTCTATGACAGGAATGTGTTTGGTCTGCACAGGATCGCACGGAAGGCACAGTTAAAGCAGCAGACCGGGAGCAGTTAGATGTCTTGATCCAGGATTAAAATATCTTTGGCATGACTTCATTTATTTTTATAAACTTTCAGTAATACCCCTCCCCCCCAACTGCTCCTGGTTTTATTGGACCAGACACAGCACGTCGTTTCCCATGATGCTCTGCTTCCTTAAAAGAGCCTCCTTTTCCACGCAAAGCAGCGCTGAGGTCATCGGTACCAGATCAGGGACCCCCGAGAGGCCCGATGAAGAGGAGGGTGAGAAGCTCCAAATCGGATGCGCAGCTCACAGCGAAATGCTAGCCTCACCCGCAGCGCTGTTCTTGCCACACTGTGACGCAAATTCACCATGGCGTGCGCGTGCTACACTATCAGCTCCACTACAACAGAACCTAAGATATGAACCTCAGGGGTATGGATTCACCTACAGTACACATACATACAGTACCAAACATACAGTACAAAAGAACCCTACTTTGGGTTCCAAACCGATAGTGGTTCACTGAAAAAGCAACGTGTTGTTAAATGTATTTTAAAAAATGAATAATCTAATAATAATAAAAATACTAAAACTGCTTTGATTATTCCTTCATTGGAACTGAGATTGTAGGTACAAAATTAGAGTACCTAATTAAAAAGGAAAAAACTACACCAACGCATGGATTCAGATTAGTCTATTTAGACATCCTTTTTAATGTTATCAAGTTAGCAACATTTCTGATGTTCTGAATACACTTGCATCTCAGAGTTTATACTGTAACAGTACCTCAGAAGCTATATGTAGTAGTATCTCAGAGGTTATATTGTAACAGTAAACAGTATCTCAAAAGTTACACTGTAACAGTATCTCAGAGGTTATACTGTAACAGTATATACTGTAACAGTATCTCAGAGGTTATATGTAACAGTATCTCAGAAGTTAAACTGTAACAGTATCTCAGAGGTTAAACTGTAACAGTATCTCAGAGGTTATACTGTAACAGTATCTCAGAAGTTAAACTGTAACAGTATCTCAGAGGTTAAACTGTAACAGTATCTCAGAGGTTATACTGTAATAGTACATCAGAGGTTATACTGTAACAGTATCTCAGTGGTTACACTGTAAAAGCATCTCAGAGGTTATATGTAGCAGTATCTCAGAGGTTAAACTGTAACAGTATCTCAGAGGTTAAACTGTAACAGTATGTCAGAGGTTATACTGTAACAGTATCTAAGAAGTTACACTGTAACAGTATCTCAGAGGTTACACTGTAACGTGTATTTCCAGGTCCGACGCTCTGTGGAATAAAAGGATGCTCTCCTCTCTGTCTCTCCCGAGCCTCATTTCCAGCAGAAACAGAGCAGACCTGAATACTCGGCGCTCCAGAGTGGGGATAATTGGGTTACGTCCAGCAGGACTCCCCACTGCTCCGGCATCGCCCTCGCGGTCACAATGTCACCACCGCGGCACGAGGGGGTCAGCGTCAGCGCGCTCCGCCAAAACAGGCCCGGAACTCCGCTGAGCCGCCGCCGCGAGCTGGCTCGCCTTCTCATCTCTGCTGCTCCCCCCCCCCCCCCGTCGCCCCGCTCCCCCACTCACCTTCTCAGAGTCCACAAAGTGACTGGCCACGCCCGCTCGCTGCACGTCCCGCCCCTTCAGCCGGAAGCCAGTCAGAGCCAGGAACAACCCCAGCTTGCCCCGGAGCCTGGGCAGGAAGTAGCCGCCTCCGACGTCGGGAAACAGACCTGCCGAACAGGAAGAGGGGAAAAAAAAAAAAAACTGAGACGAGGGACCGCTGAGGAGCTCAGAGAGGAGGATGAGGGAAAGAGTACGGAGTGACGAGTCTCTCGGAGAAGACCAGGCGAAGAGTAAAGAACAAGGGGGTTCCCTAGGGGGTTCCCAAAATGCACATCACCAAACTGCAGCAGCAGAAAACTTTTAGCCATTGATTTATAATGATCGCAAACCAGATACAGATTTTTCTGAAATTTCAAAATCAACAATGCATTACATCTATGCATAAAAATATTCTTAAAAGGAAGAAAATCGGGGAAACTAGCCGTTCCGCTTTTAGCAGGGAACTACCCTGCCACAACCCCCAGAAGCCCGATGGAGAGTCCCTTTAAAGGAAATGTTACACATTTTAGAATTTCAGAAAAAAAAATCACGATCACTTTAATTAAATGATCCACCTCGCCACTGTAAACGACAGCTCAAACCCTCTGAGCCACTGTAAAAGCCAATAATAATCACAGCGCGGAGAATACGCTCAGTCAGTCTGTAACATCTGCACGCGCTGGCGGCTGTTCTGCACAGCCTGTTGAGTGAAATTTAAGAGTATTGATCGAATCTCTCAGAGGTCCTGCGGTGTAGTGAAGAAGGACACAGTGCCAATAATGCTTACGGGCTCAGAGAACACGAGAGAGCATGTCTATACTCTTAATGCAACAACGCTTTTTCGCTCCAGCCCAAAGCAGCAAAATGGACGTTTTAAAAAGCGGTACAGAGCTCTCCGGCGCGTATTTAAATCGTCCCGCTACACCAGCCGTCGGGGTAAACTTGTGGCTCGTAGCCTCCGGAATGCTCTCTGGAATCGAAAGATAATCTCCGAGGAAAAAAAAGATATGCATCAGTAAACCGTTTTAATATCGCAGCACACCCATGGGAAAAACAACGGAGCTTCAGAAAATGTATCCAAATACGATGTTCTTGACTAAGCAGACACCGTTACAAATCAAAGACATCGGCGTATCTGTCATAGCACACACACGGAAAAGATATCCAACTATCCCGCAGGTCAGTTACATTGGATAAGAGCAGAGATTTGATTCTCTGACCTGACCCTTTGCTGAAAATGCATTATTACATGTGCAGACCATAACTGCAATGCTGGGGTTTGCTTGGTTCCCAGGGAAGACCATTTAAGGAAATAAAATCTTATCCTTTAATCTCCTGGCTAAGGGGAAGGGAAGCTGAGGTGGAGAAGTCTCCACACCACGCATGAAGGTAACTGAGGTCCCACACCAGCATGAAGGCAGGGTCCCCACACACACTCACTGCATGAAGGAGTACACTGAGGTCCCCACATACACTCACTGCATGAAGGAGTACACGGAGGTCCCCATATACACTCACTGCATGAAGGAGTACAAGTCTAAAGAACCATAAACAAACACCAGCAGCATATTTACACAGACTAATATTTTAAATCATGTCTTCCCATCATTTTCTACAGTATGTGTATCTGATACAGATGTGTGAGCACTGGGGTACTGTATTATTGAATCATAACTTCAATATCACCCGCAGCAGGTCACGTTGAGTATAGTGGGTTATCTTTGTGAATGAACTGAGCTCACTGGCAAATTGGTTGTGTAACACTGGAAACAGCAGGACCAGTGAGAGGACTGATAAAAAGCCTGCAAACGGGACTCACAGGAAACAGCCTCGGTCTCCTCTTTAAAAACAACTCCCATGACATCTCAGCGAAATCACAGGCAAATGCAGGCTTCTGATGAGGGAGCAGATAAAATAGCCAGCTCTCCTTGCGTTTGACTTTTTTCCGGGGAAAACTCTGAACGTTACACGAACGACGGGAACCAAGCCCAGCCTGGGACGAGAGCCAAGGGGGAGGGAAATAGGGGTCGGATGCAGCCAATCACCGTGAACTGCCACGGGTCACATTGGGGGGTGGGGGGTGAAGAGATATTCCTGGACAGCCCCCCCGCCGATGATGAATCATTACAGGCTCAAAAGGCAGAGGCCGCCGTACAGCTCCCGCAGGAAGACAAAGGACATGATGAAGAGAGGGAAAGGCTCAGAGGACGTAAACACACTCACACAACGCAGGTCTAGTGCTGGCTGGCTCCCAGGACGGAGGGGAAGTAACACCTCTCTCCTTCAGCACAGGCCCAGTCTGCCCCGCTGCCACAGGCGTCACCACGCCAAAGCTTCCGGAACAGTCCGGCCGCTCGCTCCCCCCCGTCTGGCCAAGACCAGGAACGAGAATCCTTCTCGAAAAGGGCCTGCTTCCTGTGGCCGAGGTCAACGCGCCACTCGAACGAAACCGCCAGGGAGGTTAATAAAGACGTTCAGTACCAGACACGCTGCAGCAACGTCTCCGAGCACCAGGCTTACGTAAGAGAACTGGAAGCACAGCGATGTGCACAGAGAGCGGGAAGCTGAATTACTCTCAAGGCTGCACGACACTTCCATACAATTTATGAACAATACGCAAGAAGAACCGGCGCGGCAGAAGTCAGGAAGTGGTTCAGACTGACACAGGAACCGAGAGACACAGTATTTTGTGGAAAATGAAATAAGCACACAAAAAAAATAAGCGAACTCGAGTCAGTAACCTCCAGCAGTCAAACCGCTACACTAATCCTTTGCAGAATTTGTTTCCAAAGCGAGGAACCCAGAACATTTCCCTTATCAAAGCTATTAGACAAAGGGAACCCGGAGTAAACACAAAACACATTTTTTTAAATTATCATTTCATTTATTTAAGGAAACAAGTTATCAAACACCCATATCGCCCACGTGAAAAAGTAATCTCCCCCCACAGCAACTCGATTAACCAATTAACCGTAATTAGATTCAGCTGCCTGAACACAGCCAGGCTTGATTCACGAGGGGGACAGGCCTTCCGCGCGATGGGCAGTTACTCGCAGGCCGCACTGCTGACCGCTCGCAGCCCTTCGGTGCTTCGGGGGGGGCCTTAGCGCAGCCGTACGGACCGCCGGCGCGGGTTCGAGAGGCTCCAGATGTTCTCCCGTGTCTAACGGGAGCGTCAGCGCGACGGCGGGGGGGAGGGGGGGGGGAAACAGACGCGTTCCGCCGCGCTGCGGGACGCCCCCCGCCCCGGCGTTTTAACGCACCTTTGATTTGCGGCGAGCGCGTGGTGATCATTCCTGAGCCCGCTGATATACTGTAGTGTTCCAGCTACCCAAAACGGAACGGCATGCCTGTCCGACGTGTTGGCGCCCCCCCGTGCAGGCCCGTATGAGCGCCGGGGCTGTTTCCACATAAAAATATCAACCGTATATTTTGCACAGACGATCCTGATAATGAATAACCTCGGAGATAAGCGTACTGTAGCTAACTATCCAGGAACGCGGCACTCTTTTCCAATGCGATACACCGCACGCACTTCGTCCAGGTGATGTCAAACACAGCGTAAGCTAACTATCCAGGAACGCGGCACTCTTTTCCAATGCGATACACCGCACGCACTTCGTCCAGGTGATGTCAAACACAGAGCCAATCAGCCGACCAGCGTCGTTTGAACTGCTTTCAAGGTTTAACAAATAAGACACATTTTCAAGTGCAAAACAGTATACAATTATAAATGAATATTTCACAAGCTAAAATATTAATTAACCACAAAAGCATGCCACCAAGGTTCTCCATTATGAGTCAGAGTTTCTTTTCTTTTTCTAGACACAAAATGGATGGGTGTGACAGTAGGATGATGTATGCAGATCTCAGGACATTCTTTCATTTATAATTCTACTGTGACCAATGAAAAGGCTGCAGCCATGAAGCATAACGCTACTGCGACCAATGAAAAGGCTGTAACCGTGAAGCATAATTCTACTGCGGCCAATGAGAAGGCTTCAACCACAAAGCATAATTTTACTGCAACCAATGAAAAGGCTTCAGCCATGAAGCATAATTCTACTGCAACCAGTAAAGGCAGGAGCTGTGTCCCATATTCTAGTCTGACTGAACAGACAAACGCCATCTTCTCTTTGTTCTTTTCTTTTTTTTGCAAATAAACTAAAGTGACTTTGAAATGATCAGCGCCCATCTGCTCCTTTACCACAGCCATTGCTGTTTTGTGCGCTTGGTGTGGCAAATGCCGTCACGTCCGCGTTTCCTGTGAATGGGCCTTCACAGACCTCGTCAACCTAGTAGGCGGCGGCATTATTATATTTTCATCAATAGATCAATACCGCATAGACCGCCCTCCAGCTCTCTATTCTCTCTTTCGGCCAATAAGAGCATTTATCAGCTACAGTCCTTCCGAAGGTATTTGCAGATATCGGAAAAACAACATTTTCTTAGTCTGCCTCCTGGGCTTGGTATAATTTGCAAAAAAATAAAAATAAAACATTAAATTGGAAGCACTAATACCCCTGGGTAATTTTTAATCTCTTGTTCATAATGAAGAGCGTGACTGTTTTACACAGCAAGAGGCTGTGTTTTTTGGGTTTGAATTAATTGACTTTGTCATTTCCTGCGTGTTATTGTGCTGTTATGTGTTTGTTTCGGATGGAACGTGCATTTAATTTAGCAGCTGCTACCTTGCCCAGGTCACCCTTGAAAAAATAACTGTTTTACCTCAAAGGATTTCCTGGTTAAATAAAGGTGAAATAAAAATAAATAGCCATGGCATTCCAAGTGACACAGCACGTGCCTATTTGCAATTACTGACATACGCATTTATAAATGTGCTATGTCATACTTGTGAGGGAGTTACATAGCTCTTACATAACACCATTCATAGAACATGTTAAGCACATATCCTGTTATGTACATGCACACTTCCCACACATGCAGACTTAAACTAACATTCCATCGCAGTGGTTTTAGTTACTGGTGGACATTAATCATAAATATGAAGCCAAATTTACAGCCAAATCCTGATGTTTTACAAACATTGATCGAATTCTGCAATATAAAGCAAGCTCCACTGACAGGCTCCCCTTTGAAATGTGAGACTCCAGAATGAACCACCAACCGTCACTCACTTTTGCTATGGGAGTAAAATTAATCCCTGAACAGCATGAAAAGGATCTGGTCCCTTATTTTAGTAAACACAGAACCCTCTATTCATCTCTGAAGCCTGCTAGCTCCAGACTGAACCAGGAAGAGAGCTAGCTCTGCACAGGTACATATATGTGTGGAAGATAAGATGGGAGCATCTTATCTTACGTGGCTAGCTACCTAACCATGACAGAAGACATATTGTAAGACTATTTTGACGTAGGGTGAAATAGATCCTAGGTAATTTCACTCAGACAATTTACTGACACGATTGCTGTCAGGTGGTCCACATTAGCAGGCTGCCCACGTAGTCTCCTAACTTATCTGGCTACATGCTACAGTTAAAATATTATATTCAATAGATACACTAAAATATTTTATCGCACCAAAACTCGTAATGATGATAAAATAATACAGAACCCTGAGAAGAGGTACTGCGGAGGCGAAAGCGTTTGAGATTGTCCCCTTTGTTGTTTTTGCCCCCGGCCTGCGAGCGCACTCTCCAATGTTTGCAAACGTGAAACTCATCCACAGGCGCCGAGCGGAGACGGTGAACTCACGGGCACCCAAACAAAAAGAAGCAGGTCGGAACAACATGCTTACCAATGGCAGTCTCCGGCATGGCAAACAGGGTCTTCTCAGTCGCCACGCAAAACTGGCCATGGACGGACAGACCGACGCCCTGCGGAAAGAACAAGACCCACGTCATCGAGAGCAGCATCGCTCTGCCTCACTCAACACAGATCGCAACCTCCTCTGCTTTCGGATGGGACAGTAGGGGTTCCTATCCTGGTCCCCAAATCTTCCCCTGCTTGCTCGGCCCAATGACTCTCTCCCTCGCCACCTCGACCTCGTACGCGAGTGGTGGGCGTTATAACACAAAATGGCCGCCGCGTGCACTCACGTGGGCACTGGACGGACGGGGGTGAAATTTGAGGTTCCCCTTTTACTGTAAAGAGCTCTGTGATCAGACATGAAAGGTGGGATATAAATGTAAACCATCCTTTACCATCAGCAGACATCGTCAAATCCAACCATGAAAAGAGGCGAGGGTGTGGATCAGATATTCGTATATGTACTGGTCTAATTAACAGGATGTTAAAGATTATCGCTAAGCAACCATCACAGCGATTAGGGACTAGAGGGACTGGACGACCGGTAAAAAGATGCTTTCCTGTGGCCTCGCAGGAAAACTTTCCGAAGGTCGGCTCCTGGTTGCCATGGTAACATTAAGACAGACCGATGAATAAGCGGAGCTGGAATCGGGACCTGATTTCCGGCCAATGCCTGCAGGACAGGACCCAACGTGACATCAGAGGCTTTGCACTGCGGGAGGTGATTAATCTGCTCGATCCTTTCTGCCACAAACCCACACAAATAAACACCCAATTTACCGTGCCAAGTCTGGGTGGGAAAGACTGCAAAGTCACGGTGTCGTCCACTGCAAGTTCACAGGACCGGAGGTCATTCCCTCCACAGCCACGGCTTCAATAGGCAGCTGAGCATGACCGCTATTACGGTCCAGACACTGCGAGCCCTGAACCGGCAGCATGTCACATTACCGATGCTCGACCTTTCACGTAGCAAAAGAGGTTGCCAGTTCGATTCCCAAGTTGGTGCCCTGCCGTCAGACCCAGAAGCAAGATAACAGCTTTAGTAAATACCCAACTGTATAAATGGACCACTTTTTTTTTTTTAATTCTAGATTCTCTGGGTAAGAGCATTGGCCAAAATCACTGATGTAAAGCAGCATCACTGGCTCTCCAGGCTGTTGTGATTGGTCCTTGGTGGGAATCCTATCAAGTGACATCACGACAGCTATTCAATGTCATTCACGCTCAATATGGGCCATGGTTCTGAAGCTGCCCCGCCCTGCACAGAGCCCACCAATAGCCTTACAGCACAGAGAGCCCTCTATGTCATACAGACATAATGAGAACCACTCCTTTATTTCTAATACTTAAAACTGACCTTTCTTCATGTTTGAGCACAGTTCGTGCTTGATTCATCAAAAGCAGCAAACAGTTCCGCATGCATAGCTCTCCATTTTCTTCAAATCAAATTAAATGCTGAATCCCTTCTCATAATCCCTTTCTCTTAATAACAGGTTGCATTTTGTTAGTGCTTCGCAGAGATAATGAAGAACGTTAAGTAGAACGTTGCTCATAAAAATTAGATGTCTGACAGGGCAGCTCTATAAAAAGAACAAGTTTGAGGCAAACATGGAAAATACCACACAGCAGGGCGGCCCACGGAGATCGATGTGGAAAACCAAATTCCCCGACGGAGATTCATGAAGACTCTTTCTCCCTGGCTGTATATCTCCACCGGCGCGGCGTCTCAAGATAACTCGACTTAAAAAGAGATCCTTCCTCCGGCATTCCACAACGGTCAGGCAATGCTAAGCCATGGAAACAGGCGTACACACGGAACCACTTACTGAACCCCCGTTTCCATAGGACAGCCTCCACAGAGACACACATTTCATTACCAGTCGAGCGTGACCAATAAACAATGCTCTCCCGTTCCTCAGCGAGACCAAAATGGCTTCTTCGTGAGCCAGAGCCACCTCTGACATTTCATGGCGAGATGCAGTGTAATGATGGCGTTCGATAACGCGCTGGGATTCTCTCTCAGACGCCCTCCTCTCTCAGTCACTCCTTATTAACACACCGACCTTAACACTGCCAGTGAGCGTACTATAAGTGAGGATGACACGTTATATGAGCAACAAATCTCCCAAACCGAGAATCATTTTTGGCCGTTTGTGATAACATGGGTGATTCCACCGAGGTTGCACAACTGAGCGAAGGAAATGTGTAAGTCGAAACGTCGGGCGCAGTGTAGAACAAATGACACTGCCTTCGATCTCAACATTAAATTATGAGTTTTAAAGCTTGCAAAAACTTGTCTTTTGCTGTGGAAGATATTTATCTGCAGAATCACTGAAGTTGGCGGCCAACACACTGCATAAGTGTGGAAATCAGGAAGTCCAGATATTTGTGTGTCATGACCTCTGGAAGAGAGCACAATTTCAGCTATCCGTACCCTCAGCACGGTCACTGTACTCTACAAACTCGACTATCCCCATTTTGAGCTCTATCACCACACTCTGGCCTGATATCTGCATGCATGATTACTCTGATTTCTGAGGAATTGTACAATACTCGTCTCAGTGGCATAAGTGCATATTGAAAACAGGAACATTTGTAAACTGTGTTCCATAGATCCAAGTTGCTATATGGATGAATATATCAATTTGCTATGTCAATATGAAACAAATCTAATTTATGATACATCACTTTATGCCAAAGGGACACCTCAAAGAGCATTGAGCTACATGATCACGGTTAAATTTACAAGAGCCCAACCACTTTGAGATAAAGACTTATGATACTATATCAGTTTGAAAAATAAATAAATAAAAAAATAAATAAAAATTGCATCGCTGAGCTTCCAGTGGGAAAATGAAACATTGGAACAATACTGGCCTCTCCATAGCTACCCCAGAGGGGCAGTATCAGCCCCAGCCATTTAGGGGCCCGAAACAGGATTTTATTCACCCCCCCACCCCCCCCCCCCATAAATCCAACATTATAAATGATATACTATATGGTTTTTTTTTTTTTTTTTTGAGTAATCATGGTGGACCCTTGGTGGTCATGTGGAGCCCGAAGCAGGGATGTGCGTCGCTAATTTGGCGGGGTCAGGTCAGCCCTCCAGAGGAGACAATGGTTTCTATTACTGTACTTGAGGAACCGAACGGCACAAAACCTAAGCACTTGAAAACAACATACAACTGAGATGCCCAACGTGCTTAAAGCCGGCTAAAACAAAATAGGTCTGAATAAGTGCTCAACAGCTAGGATGGTCAAACTAGAGTAAAAGGGCACTTCACAGGGACTGGCCCAAAGTAAGAAACACTGGAGCACACTTTGCTAAGGGCAAAAGATACTGTTTAATGACACATCAGTCTGGTCTCACCTGTTCAGTAAACAGTGTCTTTTTGCCCTGAGCTCAGTGCTGTCCAGTGCTCCTTATTTTGGGCCAGTTCCTGTGAACTGCCCGGGTATAAGGAGCCTTTCCCTGGAAAGCAACACTCTGGATCTCAGTGATCATCATACCTACTAGGGCCATTGCAGATCCACTTTGCTGCTGGAATTGAAACATGGACCAACACCACATTTCCTCTTGTGGTTGCACTGGGACAATTAATATAAACACTGAAACACTGTCAGAAGCAGAGGCTCATTTATAGGGAGTCACAAAGCTGGCCTGATTTGTAAAGTGAGAATGCCAGGAGGGGGGGTCGGTCAAACAGGGCACCTTCATGCCCATATCAGTCCAAGCTGTGCAACACAGAAGAACAGAGGGGCACCAAGAACTTCTGCCTAAACAGCCGTTTTAGGGATCCCACCAATAGCAGTGACCGGTGGTGGCGATGCCTTGCCACAGCAGTCCTGGGATGCTGATTGGTCCTGGGGCTGATGGGATAGTGGAGGAATACAGTGCAGGCTCTCACTGGCAGTCAGCCCCAACTCACTGCCTGATATAATCAAACAAAACCTCAGGTAAATCTCAGGTTGCTTAGTGATCGAAATATCAAGAGCTTACTCTGATTGTCTACACCTTTCAGTGAGAGACACAGCCCCCAAACCACCATGAATTAATGCCATAGATAAATACTGTAAATGAGAACATAAAATATGAAAAGCATGCACAACTGAATCAAATCAAGACCAAAAACTAGAATTATAGGAAAAGGCTACCAAATAAGTTTATAGTTCATAGTCACTGATTTAGATCGCTGTCAGACTTCACCTCAGACATTACTAAAGACCTTTACCACAAAATCCCCTACAGGGTTTTTAGGCTCTGATTCAGACCACCGTCAGACTTCACCTCAGATTCATCACAGACGCTCACCCTAAAACCCCCCTCCACAGCCTTCAGGGCTCACAGCAGACGGGGAGAGCTGGGGCGCGTGGCTCCGAATCTCCTCTGTCTGAGGGGACGAGGGTTAGCGCTGACGCAGAGCTCCCCCTCCACTCAGACCGCTCTGTGACAGGCCGCGTAAACACAGGAAACCTGCTCTTCCTGCCCGCGCGTGGAGGGAGGACCGCGCTGGGCCAGCAGCACGGTCCCCGGCCTTCTGCAATGCGGTTAAGAGCGCGCGCGTTCAGGAAGTAAAATTACATTTCTTACGTTATTTCGTTGAATTTTCAAAATAAAAGTCTGTGGCCTTCCAGGATCACGGTCGGGGACTCATGATATCAGCAAGGAAAAGCACCGTTAAGGAAACACCTGAGTATAATTATTCACGATTAAGGACCTGGAGTTCACTTGTTTATGTTACACACACATCATAATTAACACATAAGTGTAACACATAATTAACACAGCCCTTCTGCAGCAGAGATGACAGCTCATCTATGTGCTGTCAGCGATTTAGCACCAGCGTGAGAGTGATGTAATCACTCACAGGCTCCGCCCCCTGTGTGTTTGGCTAGCTTGTGATTGCTGTGTTCAGTCTGTCTGATCTGCACTTGGAGAGTGTGTGATCGCTGTGTTCAGTCTGCTCGATCTGTGCTCAGAGAGTGTGTGATCGCTGTGTTCAGTCTGCTCGATCTGTGCTCAGAGAGTGTGTGATCGCTGTGTTCAGACTGTCTGATCAGCTGGACTCCAAGCTTCCAACCCCAGCATCTGTGCTCCTGGGGAAATTTATGCCTTCTCCTCTGTTCCGTAAAGAATTTGCGCTCAGCGATAATGGAAATATGCGAGGCAGCACCAGGCTTTATGGAGCAAATAAAAGGGAGGGGGGATGATTAAAAAGGCGTGGGGGCCGGTCGGGATGGAAACAGGGGTGTGGGTGGGGGGGATCAAAGGCAGGTGTTTGGACCGGACGGAGCGCCCCCCGCAGCGGGGCTTAGAATGCAGACGGCTGCTGACGGAGCGGGGCGGGGCGGGGCCACTGCCACCACCCCTGCGATTGGCCGGGAAGCCGAGCTGTCACGCCCTGCGGGAACGACGTACGCTCTTACCGCGGGAGACTTACGCAGCGCGCGCATTTTTACACCTTTACATCCACTGCTTCAGCCGGATGTTTTTACCAGCGCGACTCTGGACACGCGCCCTGCTCAAGGGGACAACAGCAGCCGTCAATCAAACCCAAGTCACCCAAGGTCAGTTCTCTGACCTCTATACTACGCTGCCACTAACTCCATCCAACATCATTCTCAAACTCCAAAGAGAGCTTTGACAGACAATATTTGATATCTATTCATCAATTATGTAAAAAAAAAAATCATATTAAATGGGCACTGCACATCGAGAATACACAGGAACACTAAATGTGTGCTTCGTGGCCGAGCAGGGACACTGCTAAGCTGAACGATGACACCGGTATAATAACCCTGCTGGTAAAGTGACAAGGACATAAAGATATTTATTAATACTAGGTCTCCTCACAGACAGAACACTAACATCGCTAAACATCGGCAAAGGAGCTGCCTCAACAAATCACTGAATCGACCAACGGGAAGACTATTAAAAAATCTATCTAGCGGGGAGGACAAAATATACGGCAGTACAGGCTTTGGGACTATTGATTTAAATGGTTACAATGCAGAGAGAAAATAGGCCTTTCTCTTTGGAATGAAATCAGCCTTTCAGGGTCATAGGTGGCCATTTTGTATTCTTTCACAGTCATTTCTTCAGGAGTCAAAATCCTGGCCGCTGGGCTATTAAGAATAAGCAAAGAGTGGTAAAGCCGTTCACATCCGACAAAACACGTCTGTCTCTTCGTCTGCGTACGGCCGCGTGCCACTCAACCGGCGAGGCCTGTTATCGAGCGACGGTCTCTAACGCGTTCGGTTGAGACCGCGAGGGACCCTCTTCTACCGACGGTCACCGTGCCGACCAGGCAAGCCTCCGAACGGCCAGCGTATAACACCGCGGAAACGCTTGGGCAGGGGCAGCCCCCATGTCCAGCGACAGACCTGTGCACAGCCAGATCACCAGCTGAATTTGTATTTCAGGTGTAGGACTAGTGAGTGACTAATGGTAAAGCAGAAAGCACATACTGTCTTTTCTTGCTATAAATGAGACTAAACGGATGAAGACAAACCAATATTTAAACTTTAAAACTTACTAGTAAAAAGCCAACTCCTGACATTTTTGTAATATTCTATATTGTTTGCTAATAATAAAATACTTTACTATACATCATATTTGAATATAAAATACTGCATTGGTGCTGCTATAGCAGTACAAGAGCAACACTATGTGTATCTTAATGTTTCTCTCCTACTGTGATAGCAGAACTAATACTTTATATCAGCTAAGGCTCATCCACAGTCCAGATGGAAAATGCAAAGTGTGTTTATCTGATTTTAGCTAATTAAAAAAAACAACATTTTCAGTATACAATTCAGAAGTGTCAAGATGAAATTACATAAATAATGACACCAGCATGCGTGTCACTCCGTTCTGCAGCCAATCAGAAGCCACCGAGGCATTAATTCACAACAACCCAGGAGCAGAACCGTAAAGCATGGCTCTTGGGTGCCCCCTGCTGGAAATGCGATGCATCCACATTATGAACACAGAGGGACCATTCACTGTAATGGTTTAAGACCCGTGTGCCACATAATCACAATCTCACATCCATCATGTGTGGAACTGAAGAACATAACTTGAACATGATATGAGGTTGTCTGATAAGCATTTTCTTAGGAAAATGAATAAAATCTTACAAAATATTAAACCATTATCAATCTTGCACAATTTGTTTCCACTGCGTATTGTCACCAATATAATGAATATTCACCATGTTCAACCTCTTGTAAGAGAGGTGGTAGGCTTGCATTTTTCAGGAGGTGATTCCCATATTTTATCACAGCTTTGACAAGAGCAGCTGGCTTCAGAAACCTGCAAACACGTTAATTTAACGGGCTCTCCCACACCCGACTCATAGCATCCACATGATATACACATCGCGTACTGGACCTCTATCCATACCAAACCTTAACACACACTGCGTCCTCATATCTACACAGGTAATATCAAACTGCACCTGAATACCACACCATTATATCTTTATAAGGACAGCAATATGAAACACATTATACCTTGATAGAAAATCCAGACAATACCTGCACGTATTTTATACACAACACACTCAATGCACTCCTATATATTTATTATGTTATCGTTTAAAACATAAGGCTAAGCAAATGACACATTTGCACGAGGAAAATCCCCAGACAAGCCTATGCTGTATGCAAACAGGTCTGGGATGCTTATAATAATCAAAAATGAACGAGAATGAATGCAAAGGTACAATCTTAACTAGAACGCAAAAATACTATTTATATATGTGATGCACAACTGACTGTGCTGTCCTCCCCATTATATCTAGATTTACTGCACACGAGAAAAGGTGCTGTATTCCGTTTGGATAGATAAATCATATTCACCATTTTAGAGGTTTGTATTTCATTCATCCTTCAAACATTCACAGCTGATTTGACCTTCAGAGTTAAATATACATACAGAGAGAAGTTAGAAAAATTATTGTAATTCAAATGTGCAAATGTGTAGCAAGCTGGTTTCATGTTTGGGACCACAGGGAAAAAAAATTCTCATGACGTCTTTCTTCTTCTTTTAAACAGAAACGATGGTGAAAAACACAACCACCTTCTTCAACTGAATTTCACCTTCTTCAGATTCTTCAGTTCACCTTTGTCCATGCTAATCATTTCCACACAGTGACACCTGGTGGAGATGAGGCTGAACTACACTGCACAGCCATCTGCTTCTGTTATCCACTCAGGGGGTCATGAACTAAACTGGAATTCATTCGGCATTCACAGCTGGGCTTAAAGCAACGAGGGGAAAAACTGATACTCACGCCTCCCATTGTAATCCCATCAATCAGCGCCACGTACGGTTTCTGATATGTCCCTTAAAAACAAAAAAACAATTTTCACACAAACAGTCCACAGAAGGATATTTGACCATAAAATGAGTTTCTTAACATTTTGCTTCACTGAAAGGCTTTTTTCAGACTCTCATGGCAATACTGACTGAAAAATTCACAAAAGATGGCATACAACCGGCTCCATAACAACAATGACAACAGTGAATTCACCTGGAGATAGAAGGACTAATTAATATAGACCTTTCACTCAAGCCATCTATCTGAGATCACGCCAGCCAATTACAGAAGCAGACTTTGGAATCTCCACCGTGTGGAATCATATAAAGGGGCATACAGGTAGGAAAATTGGGCAAATGGGAGAATAACTGGTAACTCTTTACAATAAGGTCACATAAATTGCCACTAACTAATGTAGTTGTTTACATGAATTAATGATGTACAAATACATTAACAAAACAGTACAGATTAACTTTTCAGTAGTTAGTAGTTAACAGCTACATTAGTTAATGGCAATCAAGTGATCGCATTGTAAAATGTTACCGAACAACCATTGTTTTGAGCATGAAGCACAAATAAGGATACAGTGTTAAAACAGTTTAGTGCTTTCATTTTATGCGAAATATAATATATCTCAATGTTGCTGAACTGAAATCCACATAAGGGGAAGGTACTTACCAATAGCATTGTTTAATATATACTCCTCACGGAAAAAGTCCTGTGCCAGGGACTCGCCCAATTTACCTGCCTCTGTTACAGCTGCGAGAACAAGAGTAGAAGACACGATTTACACCATCAACTCCAGAACAGAGAAGGCACACACCACGGAGAAAAGCAGCCACTCAATTCAACATAAGAGCTAGACACAGAATGATGTAAGTTAATTTTAAGAATAATGGCTTGCATTAAATGAATATGACCATCGGAGGTGATATGACATGAAATCACTTTAAAACGAAATCAGAAACATAAAAGCTACAGTTAGATAGTCTCCAAGCATAGGGCACTTGAGCGGCAACTTGCGTCACAGCGACTCGGCGGGGGTGGTGGGGGGGGGGGGGGGGGGGGTGGGGGGGAATGACCTCTGATGTCTCCCCCAGCGCAAAACGCTTTCGCTCCGGCTCCTTTTATAATCACCAGGTGGGGTTCCGGATCCTTCTCCCAATTCTGCGGAGGGAGAGCGGGGAAACGGAGAGTGAGAGGAGGGCGCGCGCTGCGCTGCTCGCGCGGCCGGGCGGACACAGGGCGCAGTGCGAGGCGTCTCCTGCAGGGGGCGGTCACACTGCGGCCGGGCGGACACAGGGCGCAGTGCGAGGCGTCTCCTGCAGGGGGCGGTCACACTCACTCTGAGCTGCGGGTATATCTGTCTGATCATGGACAGGTTGAGGGCGTTCAGGGCCTTGGGCCGGTTCAGCGTGATCACGCCCGCGTTCCCCACGCGCTCCAGCAGCACGTCCGACCCCGCCTGAGAGGACATCTACCGCACGCACGCGCACACACACATACATACACACATGCACACACACACACATATTATAACATTATTTTGACTCCTTTGTAGAACATTCTGCTGAATCATCTCAACTGCCACTGCATCACATAATTCTATGATAAGCTTTCCGCTTGTACAGAGCCTACAAATAACTGCTAAGTGACCAATATACTGCACTGGTATATCTAAGCAAGAGAGACAGTACTAAACTGTCTATTATTCACAATAAAGCGGAACAATTTTAGACACTTTACACAGAAACATAAAGCTATACAATCTATACAATGCTAGACACTTTATAAGTAAGAACGTTCATTCCACAACACAGCAATCTGGTATCTCAAGCCAGCCACCACTTTACAGGCAGCCTGCAATCGGGATGGTGTCTTAAATAATAACCGCCTCACTATGTTTGATTGTTGCTTATTTCAGGGTTGACTGACAGCTAATACAAGATCCCCAATTTTCCTCCCGATCAGCTCAATGTTTTTTTTTTTTTTTTTTCAAAAAAAAAAAAAAAATCAGGGAATTTATTGGTAAAAACAGAAATCAATGAGCCTTAGTTATTCCCAAACTGCACCTTCCTAAGGCAATATCCCTGCAGTAAAACTGATTCTATCAGATATGTAAGAGATACAGTCTTACCATATGCTGCTGAATTATTCGCAATCTGCAGACTGACTTCAGCCTGAAAGAGAGAGAATATCCTTTTGAGATATAGGATATAGGCCTAATCTTTTCCTAATGTGATCTGCATGCACAATGATTTGAATTTATCATCACAGGTTGTTGCCTAAAGTCTTTTTTACAGAATAGTCACAAAGGTCATAAAAATGTCATACAAAAACAGCGAACTGTACACAGGTCACATACATTTAATCAGTGCGGGTTAGAGAGAAAATATTTGATTGTTGATACTGCCGTGAAATATTACACTTGGAGCAATGACAGGCAAGTCAATTCGTGCTGATTGGACCGCACTGCTTTCCGTAGCTCCAGGCTGCGGAGCAGGCCGGCTTTTCGACCGCCCAGGCAGCAGTGAAACGCTCATAAAGTTGGGGCTGTCCAGTGAACTCAGGACAGGCTCACTGAGGGACACTCAGGCCATAGGCCAGGGGTGTCAAACTGAATCCTGAGGGGGCCACAGAGTCTGCAGGGTTTTCGCATTTCCGTCTCAATCAGCTACCAAGTAAGGATTTGACAACAAGGTGTGTGGATTACTCAGCCAGTGACGTAAATGAAACACTTGTGCCAAGAACACCCCAAAAGCCAGCCAACCACGGCCTGCCAGGACACCCGTGCTACAGGCTGTACGCATAGCACCCCCACACCTGCAGCTCAGACAAACAGCAGTATCACTGTCAGCATCACTGTAAGTATCACTGTCAGCATCACTGTTTCTCAGACCAGAATATGAAACCTCACCCAGTGTTTACATGATTTTTAAAAGTCCAGTTTTAGCCGGACTAATACAATAAATCGACTTTTTCAAACATCATGTAAACCCACTGAATGATAACACAAGACAGCAAAATCATCTTCCTGCAGTAATTTTGTCATTTGGAAGTAGAACTAATCCTACCTCAAATTAAGACTGAGCCAACACAGAGGTCCAAGTGTGAGACTTTATGAGGTATCCAAAGTAGAACAAATAAACAGTGATACGCACATTCCTCATCTGACAGGTCATGGCAGTGGAGTTGCTGCTATATACAATACTAAAGTCTGTGCTACCTTGAAATCTAACTTCAAATTTAATTCATGGTTGTTCCACAACTACAGTAGTTTCAATAAAACCATTGTTGGACGTTCAAGGATGTATTTTCGCTTTCGTCAACCAATATTTTAAGTACTTTGATCGAAAGAGGTCTGTTCCACGTAAAATAATATGTCCTGTCCCGTCCGAGCATGCCAAACAGGTTTACCCACACTGTACATAGTTGTATATGTATGAGGTAAGTCTGACACGAACCCAGCTTCCTCCTAAGTAAGCACATCGCTAGCTTACCAATTAATTTGTGATGCTGGGACACTCGTACTCAGAATCGCCAATAAATGTGGTAAATGCATTAATAGTAAAATTGGATGAAATGTTTTGCAGGTCAGGTCTGGTGGTAACCAAGGTCGTATGCTTTCACGAACAGTCGACTTTTACGACATGGTTATGGAAGGCTTATGTAATTGTGAACAACAGACATGGGTCCGTGGTCGCACAGGCAACTGCAAGTCTGTATTACTTTACATTCTAGAAAACCAAGTTGATCGCGAATAATGTCAGTCTGCTTTTAACTTTTTTCAGTCACGCTGCAAGAAAGCCAACGTTAGCTTCCTGGCGTTTCAGTAACCTAACACCCGACTGTTGATAAAGTAATGTTGTACGCCTCCGAATTTATCAAGACCTACCTTTGACTGAAATGCAATGACATTCTGGACATGCAGTTGCGTGTTCACTGTAGCCAGTATATGCTCCTCTATGACTGTAGCTTTCACAAGATACAGAAAACGTTTATGGGGATTGGCTACTTTCACGTTAAACGTCACGGGGTCACGTTGAATTCCGACACCATCAAATAAAACTACGCGTGAGAGCTACTTTGCAGACACTGCCATCTACAGGGAAAATGACTGCTTGCGGTTTAGATTGCATTTTAAACCACTGATTTCAATATTTAAATAATCCTCCCCATAACATGGGGATTAATTAGTGCCAGCAGAAATGTAATCTGAATTGTATAACTTGCATTTGCAATAACTTTAATTCCTAATATTTAAAAGGATTTATTGTATTTAAAACTGAATTTAAATAGCATATCCCCAGTTTAGTCAGTACATGTAATTCATTCCCAGGGAAGTCATTTATTTGCCTGCTTTACTTTAAAATCACAGGCTTCATCGAAAATGAACTGATCTGCAGCACTTCGCGGGTTATCCCTTTTCTATACAAACTGTAGATAGAAACCCAAAGTAACACCTTTACCTTTCTTGTTGGTATATTAGAGACCACATCCACTCTAAATCACACCCCAGGTCGCCCCTTCTCACGAACAGAACTTAACGATGCAGCATACATCACCAGTACGATTGTTATTTTACAGCATTCAATGTGTTCTAATACAACTAAATTACTTAGCGACCCACAAAAAATCCTCAACATCCACAAGTGGATCGCGATGCAAGTAATGTAGCAGTTCTCAAACTCGGTCCTGGGGTATTGCGGTGTACGCTGGTTCTGGTGCAATCCCAGAATTTTAACAAGTCGTTAATTTTCCTTAATTACGCTTTTCACGGTTATATGTATTATTTACCCTTTTAAGACACATTATGTCAGAAATAGCCATGTGTGTCATGAATAATACAAGTCCCGTAATCACAAACGATTTCATAAAGAGAAGAAAATAATTCAACTGATCGATCAAAGAATCTTCAGGCTCCTATTTGGTGAAAGCGTGACAACATCACGTCAACGTCACTAAAACTAACCACTGAACTAAAAACTCGAACAAAACAAATGACGAGCGTGGCGAGCTTGCATCGTGTTAAATTTAAAGAAAAAATGAAGAACTTAAACACGTGTTCAGTAGCCTAATTTGGAGCCTATTATCTCATCCCAGTCTTTAATCTGATCAATTAAATTTTGTTACCTCTTTGTGTAATTGTTCGCAATATAGCACAATATGTACATGGGACTTTCATTCTTCACGGTATACATAGCTATTTCGGACATAATGTGGCTGAAGACGGTAAATAATCCCTCAAAACATGAAAATTTAACAGCTTGTTAAAATTCTGTGGTGGTCCCCACGACGGAGGTCGAGAACTGCTGAAACAGTTGACTCAATTCCAGCTAAAACTGTGAGCTATGCATACACATTTCAAAGGGTCACATGAAAAATGGCAGTCTTACATGACCGCTACGAAACATGCCATCATATTCAATTTGCACTGTTACGACGACAAAACATAAATGTCAAACATTTATGCGATTGTTTTACGTGAAAATGAAAGGAAAGACAGACAATTTTTCCCCAGGTTATTTTTATTTTAAAATGCGCTTTAGGAGTAAAATACTGGGTGCCTAGAAGGTAATGTAAGCTTAGCTTTCAACACCACCGAAAACTTTACATATCAAACACATACTTCACCAGTAGCGTTTCCATCTCTCAGCTCAATGCAAGCAGGGGGATCTGAACAGTCCAAGGACAGCGTTTTAGAATGTAAGAACAGCTAATAAAACTTCCCAAGATATGAATACTGGCCATGTTGTGTGGAAAGAATAATCTGACAGATTGCATTGTAAACACGGAAATCATTTTTTAAAAATAAATAGTTAAATCTTATAGGCCTTTTCAGCAAAGCCCAATTCAGGACAGCTTAATGTTTTCGTAAGAGGTTTCTAAGTTATATTCTGAGTTTTGAAGAATACATTCAAACCGAAATTTGGTTGTGTCACTCACAAAAGTAAAGCTCAGTAGAAAAAAGGAAAAAGGAAATCGCTAGTAGTGTACGCGGTTCAGACTGAGAGGCACGAGGCACTTCCAGTGAAAATCAAACGCAGGGAGTTACGAAATGCCCTCACCAACAGCCGGTTCGTTAGAGGTGGCGTATGCAACGTGAATAAAACATTTAAATGAGGAAGGGGGGAAAAAAAACATCAAAACATTCAAACTTCAGTCCTATAACAGCTCCAAAATGAAAACGCAAACCATTCATACCAAGCTCTACTGGACAAACTTAAAACAGGTAAAAGCCCACGGGCATGTAACCACCACAAAACAAAAATATTGCACCACTTTCATGAGGCTGCATATCGAAGAGCGAGAACCCGAATGTCACCTTACTCCCAACCGTTACGTACGCTCGTCCAAGGTACAAGAATACGCATTTCGTCAAATAGGATATGACCGATTAAAAAGTGTAAAGAAACGAGCTCAGGAGAACCGAGAGTATTTCTCACGTCGAGACGCCGCGGTCTCGATCTCTTAATTCCATTGCAATGCGGAGAAACATCGTATCAAAGTTTTATTTAACAAACAGAAGCGGAAAAAATGTACGATTGAAAAGTTCATGGCTAATTTAATTCCAGTTGAATGTAACACACCAGCTTAAAACAATACACGGCGCGAACTGTTAAAAGCTTTCAGTTCCGCTCGCGTATTTCATTTCACATAGGGTTTCTGGGACAGGGGGGTGAGCGGGGTCGAAAGTCGGCCTGCCGCAGGACTGCCGGCAGGGGTAGTAGCTCATGTGTTAGGACAAAGTGCTTGAAGTGAAGGGGGTGGAGGGGGGATGGTGGACGGTGATCAGTAGTACTGGAAAATGAGACAGATTTCACTTTTAACCCTGGAACTCTCCCCATGGCTTTCGGCGTGAAACGGTTTGTAGGGCGCGCGGGGGGGGGGATCTCAGAGAGGCTGCAGCACGGTCCGACCTGCCTCCCCAGACCCGCCCGTCCTCTCCAGTTCCGACAGCTCCTCAAACACGTCCCTGCAGACCACAAACGCAGAAACCAGTCATCCACACACACACACCAGAAACCTGTCATTCACACACACACACACACACACACCAGAAACCGGTCATTCACACACACACACACACACACCAGAAACCTGTCATTCACACACACATACACACACACCAGAAACCTGTCATTCACACACACACACACACCAGAAACCTGTCATTACACACACACACACACACCAGAAACCTGTCATCCACACACACACACACACACACACACACCAGAAACCTGTCAATCACACACACACACCAGAAACCTGTCATTCCATTCACACACACACACACACACCAGAAACTTGTCATCCACACACACACACACACACACACACAGAAACCAGACAATCAACACACACCACCAGAGAAAACCTGTCCTCCCTCGAACGTGCATTCCACACGCAACAGCACCACACACACACACAACGACACACAACACACACACAACAGTCACACCCACACCACACACCACACAAGCCACCACACACAGAACACACACACACACCAGAACTTTATCCACAACCACTACCAGCCCGCACAGGCTATCTAAGATAAACAGCCCTGGAGACGCGTCACTTGTGCATGTAGAAGAATATGTATCCGCTCCGGTCCCTCTCCCTCTGAACGGTGCATTCTTGAGTGCGCGACACGTCAAGGTCGTTGTAGGTCAGCCAGGACTGCTTCTTCATGTCATAGACATCACTGATATAATGACCTGTGGAAGACAGTCACTCCTGCGTTCACTTCCTGGGTACAACCCTTACGCAGGGTTCCCTGCACAGGTCACAGTGTATATATACCCTCTGTCCTGCGTTCACTTCCTGGGTACAGCCCTTACGCAGGGTTCCCTGCACAGGTCACAGTGTATATATACCCTCTGTCCTGCGTTCACTTCCTGGGTACAGCCCTTACGCAGGGTTCCCTGCACAGGTTACAGTGTATATATACCCTCTGTGAACAGCTGAAGGTGTACTGAAGCTACAGCGCGCCTCGCTCAATGGTACCGTGTGTGGGAACAGAGCCTGCACCCCTTTGGGTTACGAGCCAAGCCCAGCTAATTAACCACGAACGTTCAACTGCAAGGTACATGTTTACAGCCACTGGAGGAGTGACACTTTTACAGCCACTGGAGGAGTGACACTTTTACAGCCACTGGAGGAGTGACACTTTTACAGCCACTGGAGGAGTGACACTTTAACAGCCACTGGAGGAGTGGACACTTCAGCCCTGGAGAGACACTTTTACAGCCACTGGAGGAGTGACACTTTTACAGCCACTGGAGGAGTGACACTTTTACAGCCACTGGAGGAGTGACACTTTTACAGCCACTGGAGGAGTGACACTTTTACAGCCACTGGAGGAGTGACACTTTCACAGCCACTGGAGGAGTGACACTTTTACAGCCACTGGAGGAGTGACACTTTCACAGCCACTGGAGGAGTGACACTTTGACAGTCACTACAGCCGGTACGTTCCAGCGAGCGCAGCCGGTGAGGGAAAAGGCGGGTCTTACCGGATGAGGAGCTGCTGCCGATGTGGCTGACCACGCTGATGAGGCGGAAGGAGTTGGCGAGCTCGCCGCTCTGAGGAGAAACACGGAGGGAACGCGGTCACACTCGGTTCACGGTCGGCGCTCCCGCTGAAACATTTCATTTCATATTTCATACCTGAGCCCCTGTCTGAGCCAGGAAAACCCTGCAGGAATCAGGCTAGTGAATCAGGCTAGTGAAGCGTGTGAGAGCCTGCAGGAATCAGGCTAGTGAAGCGTGTGAGCGTCTGCAGGAATCAGGCTAGTGAAGCGATAGTGAGAACCTGCAGGAATCAGGCTAGTGAAGAGTGTGAGAGTCTGTAGGAATCAGGCTAGTGAAGTGTGTGAGAGTCTGTAGGAATCAGGCTAGTGAAGTGTGTGAGAGTCTGTAGGAATCAGGCTAGTGAAGTGTGTGAGTCTGCAGGAGTCAGGCTAGTGAAGCGAGTGAGAGCCTGCAGGAATCAGGCTAGTGAAGAGTGTGAGAGTCTGCAGGAATCAGGCTAGTGAAGAGTGTGAGAGCCTGCAGGAATCAGGCTAGTGAAGCGTGTGAGAGCGCGGGTTCGAGGCGCGAGGGAAGAGCTGACCTCTGCGTTTCTCCTCAGGTCCTCGGCCTCAGACTCGCTGTAGTCCATGTCCAGCACGTCCTCGTTCCCAGAGTCCTCGTCTGAGCACGGCAGCTCCGGCAAGGAGTTTGTGAACTCTGAAGAGGTCAAGCACAAGCGCACACACACACCCACACACCACACGCGATTGTTTCACTGTTTCATTCTAGCCTATGGTTTGTATCCCCTGTATCTCAAAAGAGGACTGAGGGGAGCTAAGTAAAAGGACTCGCTGCCCAAGTCTGTACAGTACCTTGCAAGCTGAGCTCTGTAGCCCTTTTGAGGTCGTCATCCTCTTTCATTTCCCTGGCTTCCTGCAGAACACACACACACACACACAGAGCGTCAGAACACACACACACACACCACACACACACACAGAGCGTCAGAACACACACACACACACCATACACACACAAACACACACACATACCACACACACACACACACAGAGCGTCAGAACACATACACACATACCACACACGCACAAACACACACACATACCACACGCACACACCACACACACAGCGTCAGAACACACACACACACACATACCACACATACACACACACCACACACACACGCGCACATACACACACGCAGATACACAGAACCCCAGCCTGGCTGTGCGGAGGTGTGTAAGCAGCGACCAGCGGTGGGCGGAGTTTCGGTGGTGGGCGGGGCTCTCTACCTGCTCCTGCAGGCTCTGGGCCAGGGCCTGCTGCAGCTCCTGCTCCTCCCGCTCCTGGTCCAGGCTGTACTGCTGCATCCAGTCCAGCTCCCCCTGCACCCCCTCGGGAGTCTGGTTCTCCTTGTTCTCATCCAGGTCCTTGGTCAGGTCCAGAGAGTCCAGCGCCTCTGCACACACAGAGCCGCTGGGCGTTAGCACCGCAGAGACCCGGGGGGGGGGGGGTGTCTCACAGAACAGGTTTACTGAGTTAGCCAGATAACTGTGCTGAGTAAAACCTGGAACAGCTTCAGTCCATGTTCCAGATTTGGAAGGGTTCCGGGTTTTACTCAGTAATCCTGCTTTGTGAAACAGGGCCCTGGTGTGTGTAACGTGCGTTTGGGGGGGTAGTGGGTACCCGCGGGGGGCTTGTCCGTCTCCAGCAGGTCCGTGTGGTGGCTGAGGTCCTGCGTGTCGGCGTCCCCGAACCCCGTGTCGGGGCTGCTGGTGGGCTCGTCGTCCGGGACCCCCGACAGCGCCGCCTCCTGCTGGCTCATCTCCAGGACGGCCGCCAGCATCTCGTCGTCGTTGATGACGTTGTCCTCGGGCTGCTCGGCCGGCAGGCTCCGCTGCACCTGGGGGGGGGGGGGTCAGGGGTCAGGGGTCAGCCTGCGCGTACGCCAACTCCAATGAGGGGCTGCCCACGCTCCTGCCCAGGGGTTCTTACCAAGATAAACTTATGCAAGTGGGGAAAACTGTCATTTCCACTGGATTATACCCTTTACAAACTCAAACCGCACCAGCTGTTTCAGTGCGTTTAAAAACAGGAAAATTCCAAAAGTGAAACGTGAAGCCCTGTATCAGTAAGACGGCACTCCCTCTCCCTCCCTCCCTCCCTGAGTGGCTGCTGAAGCTCTGTATCAGTAAGACGTGTCTCTCTCTCTCTCTCTCTCTCTCTCTCTCTCACTCTCTGCGCACCTTCTCCCCCCTCTCGTCCTCCGTCAGGCAGTCGCTGAGCCGGCGCTTGCGGGTCCTGCTGGGCTCCTCCTCGCTGTCCGAGTCCGGCAGAACAGCGCCGGGGCTCCCCGCTTTCAGGGGCCCTTTCCTGCGTAGTCACACACACACACACACACACCACACACACAGACAGACAGACACACACACAGACACACACACACACAGACACACACACACACAACACACACACACACACACACACACACCAACACACACACATACACACAGACACAGACGCACAGACACACACACACACACACAGACACACACACAGACACACACACAGACAGACACACAGACAGACACACAGACAGACACACACACAGACAGACACACACACAGACACACACACACACACACACACAGACACACAGACAGACACACACACAGACAGACACACACACAGACACACACACACACACACACACACAGACAGACAGACAGACACACACACAGACACACACAGACACACAGACACACAGACACACAGACACACACACACACACACACACACACACACACACACAGGCAGAGCGTCAGCGGGCGGACTGTGGGGCTATGCGGCGGACGGCGGGGCCGAAGCGGCTTCGGCGGGTTCGGCGGCACTAACCGTGAGGGCGGCGCCGAGGAGTTGAGAGACTGCGAGGTCTTGAGCGTGCGGGGCCTGGGAGGAGAGAGGGAGACAGGGCGGCGGGGTTTAGCGGCGCGTGGGGCAAAGGGGGGGCGGGGGGTGTGGCTCCGCTCCGGGGGTACCTACGTGGCGGCGTGCGGGCTCCAGCCCAGGCCGAGCGGGGGCCGCGTGGAGTCGGTGCAGTGGAACAGCAGGGTCAGGTATTTGGGTATGAGCACCTGCTGCCCCAGCTTACTGTTGAGGGACAGCTGGGCGTTGTAACTGTACCGCTTCAAATGGAGGATCAGCACTCTGCAGCGGGAGGGAAGAGAGACACACACCCAGGAGCTCAGTCAGTCCATCGAGCCCTCCAGACCATTTCTCGCAATGCAATCAAACCAGCTGCCATACGCAAGCAAACATGGGTGTACTAGTTTAGCATACTCTGAAATGAATTTAAATGCAACTGCGACACAGCAAGTAGGCTACGTCTGCCCAAGCAAAGCACATAACAATATAAAACAAATCATATTCACCTGGGGAGTTTACTGAACTTATGCGTCACAGTCGCCGACTTCCCGTTGCATTTCTCGCAGGAATACTCGATCTCCTCCATCTGTAAAATCCACAGGGCTTCGTCACCGCCATGCAGTCTAGACGCGGCGCAGCCTCAAGCGCGTCGCATTCTGCGCGTTCACTACATTACCCACGGGCCCCCAGTCCTACCCTGAAGAAGAGATCCAGGGAGTCCTGTATGGAGCGCAGGGGGCGGGTCTTCTTCCTCCGGGGCAGGTCGATGGAGAGGTCGTTGAACTGCTCGCGCTTGGTGACCACCTCTCCGCAATGGAGGGAACGACAAACGTTGACCGCGATGAAGGCGAGCAGGATGGCGGAGGGAGAGGGCGGGGCAGGAGTGGGAGGGCAGGAGGCGGGGCAGGATGGGGGGGGCTGGGGCAGGCAGGGCGAGGGGCGGGAGGGCGGGGCAGGGAGTGGCGGAGGCTGGGCAGGGTGTGGCAGGTAGGGAGGGGCGGGGCAGGGCAAAGCGTGGGTGGAGGGGCAGGGTGGGGAGAGGGCAGAGGGACGGGGCGAGGCAGAGCGTGTGGGTGGGGTGGGGTGTAGGCAGAGGGGCAGGGCGAGGTGTGGACGCAGGGGTTAGGTCGGGCAGGGCGGGGAGGGGAGGGGAGGGGCATCGGGCCGAAACTCACTCTTTGCAGCTGATGGTGTGCTGCACCTCCAGCTCCATGTTGGCCGCCACGGGGCAGGTGTAAATTCGGGAGGGGTCAGGCTCCTCCCCCGACCGCGAGCCCTGGGGCTCCTCCCACGACTCGCTCTTCCAGCACTTGTTCACCTTCTCCACGTCCTCCTTCAGCTGGTCCATGGCAGACTCGTGGCTCTACGAACTCTTACGCGGTCCCTCGCACAGCGGACCCATCTTTACAGCAGGTACCCAAACCAAAGCAGATCACATCAGACCACACGCGTACCCCGCTCGCAACGCGCGACCCATCTTTACCGCAGGTACCCAAACCAAACCAGCCAATCAGATCACAGCATCCTGCAACGCGACCCATCTTTACAGCAGGTACCCAAACTAAAACAGCCAATCAGATCACAGCATCCTGCAACGCGACCCATCTTTACCGCAGGTACCCAAACTAAACCAGCCAATCAGACCACAGCGTCCTGCAACGCGACCCATCTTTACAGCAGGTACCCAAACTAAACCAGCCAATCAGACCACAGCGTCCTGCAACGCGACCCATCTTTACGGCAGGTACCCAAACTAAAGCAGCCAATCAGACCACAGCGTCCTGCAACGCGACCCATCTTTACCGCAGGTACCCAAACTAAAGCAGCCAATCAGACCACAGCGTCCTGCAACGCGACCCATCTTTACGGCAGGTACCCAAACTAAAACAGCCATTCAGACCAGGGCTGCCCAACCCTGCTCCTGGAGGCCTACCATCCTGTGGGTTTTCACTTTAACCCTAATTCAACACACATGACTCTGGAAATTAGCAGCTCAACTCTCACTGCTGAATGAGGTGCGCTTTGTTAGGGCTGGAGTGAAAACCTACAGGGCAGCATATCTCCAGGAACAAGGTCGGGCAGCCACACCCGCGAAACTGTCCAAAGGCAGAGACGTTCCTGAAAACTCCTGCTTAGAGAGCCCATTCACTCACTGTTCAGCTGACAGAGAGGAATCTGCGAGTTCAGGGCTGAGCGGAGCAACGAGCAGACTGCGGAAGTGCGTGCGCGTGGGACAGGAAGCAGGAAGCGGGAAGGCGGGACGTACGTTCTGCATGTACCCGGAGAAGCGCTCCGCCGTGGAGGAGATGGCGCTCTTCACCCTCCTCAGCAGGTCCTTCTTCATCTCCGGGCTGCACGTGTCCTTCTTGGCCAGCAGGTGGGCAAATCGCCTGCACACAGAGCAAGGAGGGGGATGAGGGGGCAGGGCTTACAGGAAGCACATGTGCAGAAACGTTGGGGGAGGGGCTTACAGGACGCACATGTGCAGAAAGTTTGGGGGAGGGGCTTATAGGACGCACATGTCCAGAAAGGTTGGGGGAGGGGCTTATAGGACGCATATACCCAGAAAGGTGGGGGTGGGGCTTACAGGACGCACATGTGCAGAAAGGTTGGGGGAGTGGCCTATAGGACGCACATGTCCAGAAAGGTTGGGGAGGGGCTTATAGGACGCATATACCCAGAAAGGTGGGGTGGGGCTTACAGGACGCACATGTGCAGAAAGTTTGGGGGGGGCTTATAGGACGCACATGTCCAGAAAGGTTGGGGGAGGGGTATAGACGCATAACCAGAAAGGTGGGGTGTTACAGGATCACTGCAGAAAGTTGGGGAGTGGCCTACAGGACGCATAGGTGCAGAGACGATCCCTCAGCCAGGCTCAGGGAGGAAGGAGGTGCTAAGAACAGGAAATAAGTACTAAACTCAACAGGAAATAGTGGTGAGGCCGTGGTACCTGAGCAGGGCGTTTGCCGGAACCTTCTTCCAGGGGATGCCCTGCTTGAGCAGGTCGTTGGAGAAGGACTGCAGGCTGAAGAGGGATTGGAGGATGGCATTCATGTAGCACGTGTTTCCCAAGTTGGAGAATCTGCAGCAGAAACACTGTGCTCATCAGCCAAGATAACCACAAAAGCCAAGATAACCACACAATCACGTACTAATAAAACACAAGCACCTCACAGCCTAGATAACCACACAATCACTCATCATTAATAAAATGAAGTCCCACAGGCAGAGCCCGGAGCTCTCTCCCTCTTACCCCTGCAGTGGAGGCTGTGTGGGGGTCAGAGAGGATGGCCTGGGCTTGTTCCACCCGCTGTAGTCCGAACTGGACCGCACTTTCTTAAAGGGCGTAGAGTGACCCGGAAACAGCAGGCTCCTTTTCGATGATGGTGACTGGCTTGTAGTGGTTGGCCTTGAATATTCAAAAAAGGAGATCAAATAAATTGAGTAATTTGTGCCAGTACAGATCAAGTGACCAACGTTTTATGTTCATACTGCAATAGCAAGGAATTTGTATAGAAACTTAGATACAAATCTCAGAGTTAGGTTAAAGGTAGGCTAATGCTTCACTGAAAAGGAAATGGAGCCTATTGTTTGGAAAATATTCAGATGAGAAATAGTGTTTCAGTTATTTGTTTAACTGCTCTGTGTGTAGGAGGAGTGGCTCAGTGTGTATGAGGAGTGGCTCAGTGCGTAGGAGGAGTGGCTCAGTGCGTAGGAGGAGTGGCTCAGTGCGTAGGAGGAGTGGCTCAGTGCGTAGGAGGAGTGGCTCAGTGTGTAGGAGGAGTGGCTCAGTGCGTAGGAGAAGTGGCTCAGTGCGTAGGAGGAGTGGCTCAGTGCGTAGGAGGAGCGGCTCAGTGCGTAGGAGGAGTGGGTCAGTGTGTAGGAGTGGCTCAGTGTGTAGGAGGAGTGGCTCAGTGCGTAGGAGGAGTGGGTCAGTGCGTAGGAGTGGGTCAGTGTGTAGGAGTGGGTCAGTGCATAGGAGGAGTGGGTCAGTGTGTAGGAGTGGGTCAGTGCGTAGGAGGAGTGGGTCAGTGCGTAGGAGGAGTGGCTCAGTGTGTAGGAGTGGCTCAGTGTGTAGGAGTGGCTCAGTGTGTAGGAGGAGTGGCTCAGTGCGTAGGAGGAGTGGGTCAGTGTGTAGGAGTGGCTCAGTGTGTAGGAGGAGTGGCTCAGTGCGTAGGAGGAGTGGCTCAGTGCGTAGGAGGAGTGGGTCAGTGCGTAGGAGGAGTGGCTCAGTGCGTAGGAGGAGTGGGTCAGTGTGTAGGAGGAGTGGGTCAGTGCG
Source organism: Anguilla rostrata (assembly GCF_018555375.3). NCBI lineage: Eukaryota > Metazoa > Chordata > Actinopteri > Anguilliformes > Anguillidae > Anguilla > Anguilla rostrata. The sequence continues at coordinate 10,813,371 of NC_057947.1, forward strand.
TAGGAGGAGTGGGTCAGTGTGTAGGAGGAGTGGCTCAGTGCGTAGGAGGAGTGGGTCAGTGTGTAGGAGTGGCTCAGTGTGTAGGAGGAGTGGCTCAGTGCGTAGGAGGAGTGGGTCAGTGTGTAGGAGGAGTGGCTCAGTGCGTAGGAGGAGTGGGTCAGTGTGTAGGAGTGGCTCAGTGTGTAGGAGGAGTGGCTCAGTGCGTAGGAGGAGTGGGTCAGTGCGTAGGAGGAGTGGCTCAGTGTGCAGCACCCACCTGTCCAGGAAGGAGTGGCTCTGTGTGTAGTCTTTAGTCCCTGATCTGCTGCTGTAGAATGAGGAAGGCTGGAGTGGCGCAGGGCCTGATTGACAGGAGAAGAAAGATCACAGAAAGTATTACATCAAGCCTCGCTTGATCCCAACACCACATCACAATGATCAGTGGCACTTAACGACAGAACACAGCCCCATATTATACACCACGCGGTGTGTTTACACACAACCAGTGCCACGGTCAGCGGATTGTTCGGTTGCCATATAGAGGAAGAGTTACACGCCATGGGGATTTTTTTAAAAGGGCTAAATCAGCAGCACGAACCTGAGCTCCTGTTCTCCTCAGACTGCTTCAGCTTCTCCTTAAAGCTGAGCAGAAACTTCCTGGACGGGTCGGAGGTGGCCTTGTTATTGCTGCAGCGGGAATCAAACACTTCACAAATATTCTGCGGCACGAAACACAACCAACTGACAACTGGAGCCACGTATCTACACAATCATCTGCACAATAAATACTCCCCCAAAATAAGACGACAGAAAAGCACAAAAGAACCTGATCTAAGTGAAGCAGACGGGTTCTAAAGTGGAAAAGAAGACATAGCCACACAAAACAGTAGAGTATTTTTAAGTACTCAATGAAAGTGCAAATTAAAAATCCAGTACTTAAGGCACCCGGATTAAAATGACTAGCATGACCTTAGTCACAGTGGCATGCATAGCAGAAGACATTTTGTTAAAAAGCACAGACTACAGCATTGTGTAAAGGGAATCAAACTAAAGCAGAGCAATGGGCTCTCTTTCCGAGGTCTTAGACCCAGCCGAAGGATGGTGTGATGGGTAGGGTGGGGTGGGGGGGTTTACCTGGAGGAGTCGTTCTCCTTGGGGTAATCCTCGCTCAGATCAGTCTCTGAGGCGATCAGTCTCTTCCTTTTCTCACTCCTGTGGGACATGCCAAATGAGGATCAGCCACAAGCGTGCTCACAGTTTACTACCATTCAGAAATATGACTGTTTCCCCCTCACACGAGCATGCTCACAGTTTACTACCATTCACAAATATGAACACACACACCCCAGAGCGCTGGACAGGCATACCTGACCGTATGAACACACACACCCCAGAGCGTTGGACAGGCATACCTGACCGTATGAACAGACACACCCCAGAGCGCTGGGCACAGGCATACCTGACCGTATGAACAGACACACCCCAGAGCGCTGGGCACAGGCATACCTGACCGTATGAACACACACACCCCAGAGCGCTGGACAGGCATACCTGACCGTATGAACAGACACACCCCAGAGCGCTGGGCACAGGCATACCTGACCGTATGAACAGACACACCCCAGAGCGCTGGACAGGCATACCTGACCGTATGAACACACACACCCCAGAGCGCTGGCACAGGCATACCTGACCGTATGAACAGACACACCCCAGAGCGCTGGACAGGCATACCTGACCGTATGAACACACACACCCCAGAGCGCTGGACAGGCATACCTGACCGTATGAACACACACACCCCAGAGCGCTGGACAGGCATACCTGACCGTATGAACACACACCCCCCAGAGCGCTGGACAGGCATACCTGACCGTATGAACACACACACCCCAGAGCGCTGGGCACAGGCATACCTGACCGTATGAACACACACACCCCAGAGCGTTGGACAGGCATACCTGACCGTATGAACACACACACCCCAGAGCGCTGGACAGGCATACCTGACCGTATGAACACACACACCCCAGAGCGTTAGACAGGCATACCTGACCGTATGAACACACACACCCCAGAGCGCTGGGCACAGGCATACCTGACCGTATGAACACACACACCCCAGAGCGCTGGGCACAGGCACACCTGACCGTATGAACACACACCCCCCAGAGTGCTGGGCACAGGCATACCTGACCGTATGAACACACACCCCCCAGAGCGCTGGGCACAGGCATACCTGACCGTATGAACACACACCCCCCAGAGCGCTGGACAGGCATACCTGACCGTATGAACACACACACCCCAGAGCGTTGGACAGGCATACCTGAACGTATGAACACACACACCCCAGAGCGCTGGGCACAGGCATACCTGACCGTATGAACACACACACCCCAAAGCGCTGGACAGGCATACCTGACCGTATGAACACACACACCCCAGAGCGCTGGGCACAGGCATACCTGACCGTATGAACACACACACCCCAGAGCGCTGGCGATGCCCGTACCTGTTCTCAGACAGCCCGCTCCGGAGGGGTGTGGAGGCGACTCTGCTGGGACTACCCAGGGGCTTGCGAGGGGTGGAGTCTTCTCGGTTGTCCAAACTCGCTCTTCTCGACACCGTCTAGGAGAAACAGACATTTTGTCTTCTTAAAACTCATGAACTTTCACCTAATGACTTAATTCATCAAAACCAGATTAATAAAATAACAAGTTAAGTATCACTAATATTTTAATGTACCTCATAGAACAGGTTAACTGGCTGCATCAGGGCAAGCACCAATGCACTTTGGGGAAAAAAGCCTCATGCAGTAACCTGAGAAAAGCATTAACTGAAGTTCACCTGTCTCTCCACGGAGGGCAAGAGCTGGCTGGAGTCATTCTTTATTGGCCGGGTCCCGAGCACGCCCCCCAGACTCACACCGCCTTGCGTCGTCTTCAGGACTAGAATAATAAAACACAGTCTCGTATTCACTTCACTCCACACCGCCAGGCCAAGAAAAGCTCACAAAAGGCCTAACTGCTCAATTTCCACCTCAGTGGAAAATAACTTTTCCAAAAACGCTTCAGGGATTTTAACATTTTAAAGCATGGCCCATACCCGTTGGTTTGCCTTGTTTCAGCTTATCCAGGTACTCCTTCATTTTTTGGGCCAGATGGACTGGCACACGATCAAAGGTCACCACGCTGGAGTCCTTCAGCGACACCACTATTCTCACTGGACTCTGCATGGGACCGAGTACCACGTTCTTCACATTTTGGTTTAGCTGGGGGACAAAGAGGAACAAATAAGCTGGCAAATTCCCCCGCACAAATCCTACAGATGCACCCCCCCCCCAGAACATGCCAAACGCACGCATTTTCATACGCGCGCACAGTCGTCAAGCATAACAAGAGCGTGTTGACCAAGCTGCCGTCTACGTGGTGATGCAAAGTAACTGTGCGCTTCAAGGGCGGCGCAGAGGCGTCAAACGAGAACCTATGCAAATAATTTCACGGCACCTGAAAGACTTTAGGAGCTCCGCCGCTGCTGAACTTCAGACACAGGTTGACTTTGCTGTCCTTCTCCTGGATCTCGAAGCCGCCTTCTTTCCACCTGGTCGTCCCCAGTTCGGAATTGTAAATCCGAATGCGGACGGCGCCGCTGGTGGAGAGCTTCAGCACCGAGGCGGACATGAGTGGTCGTCAGAAAGGGGGCACTGACAGCGTTCTCCTTGACAGGACAGTTTCAGTCCACAAACTGCAGCGTGCAGAACACAAACCCTGACCACACAAGAACAAGGAGGGAAAAATTAAGATTACATCCTCGTCAACGAAGTACAGTCACGTTGTTGCTCTTGTTATTATTATTCTAATGAAAACACGTGACCGTTTTAAAACTCCCACACCTCTTAAATCGGACGACAGGGCCCAATGTATTTCAGAAACAGCCCGTCTAAAAAGCAGAAAGTTACTGTATTAATTACTGCATGTCAACTGGTTAGGTAACTTGCCAGCTAAACAGTCAACTGTTCCCGGGTGGGTTAGAAGTGCATATGTCCGTACTGAGTCAGGAACGACCCGTAAAACTCCACTCTGCGAACTAGCTACACGCTTAGGCGCTTATACTGAACTGAACAATAGGTCGTATTGTCCGTGTACAGAATTAGCCATCATTAGCGAACCACGAGAGTTATTTGAGAAAATAACGCCATCAACCAAACCACAACACAGAAACCACTTGGACACACCATCAGCTTGATTTTGCATAGCGCAGTAGTTATTTTGATAGCTTGCTAATAAACACCGCACCAGTAACTGTGGGACAAATTGCAGGCAGCTAGCGAGCTGTTTTGCAAGTAAACCAAATGAACAAGCAACCCCCCCTCCCCCCCAAAACAACAACAAATAATGAGCTAACGTTAGCTGGGTAGCATCGCACATAAACTTTAAACTTGGTAACGAAATTTAAGATACTCCACTAACTCGGACAGCGACTTCAGCCAAGTTAACTAGGTTTCACAATATCTCACCAAGAATCGAAAAAAAACTACATATATAAATGAAGCTTAGTTAACGTAGGCAACTGGCTACCGGCTGATGAACTAGAAGCGATCTGTCTTACGGCAGCTAGCGCAAGGTAACTACCTTGCTCGGCAGCCGGCCATACTTGACGACTAGCTAGTTCAAGCTAAATGTTACGGAATGCAAAAACACAGTCAGCTAACGGAACAGACGCGACTAGAGGACATCTGATTCATTTAAAATACTTGGTGACTTGCTAACGTTAACTAGCGAGCTGAGCTAGATAATTAGCACACTGAAGTTAGCGGACTAGCCAGTTAGCGTAGCTCTGACTGGCGGAGTATCGTCAGCTCCAGAGGGAACCGGTTAGCAAGTAAGCTAACGTTACGCTAGCTAGAAAATGTTAGCTAGCAATGAGTTTCTCGTCACTTTCTCGGAATCACGGCAATATGTGCGACACAGAGGACAAAACTGGTTTCTGTCAAATTATTCACTTAACTTCACAGCGATTTAACTCGTTAGTCATCACCATCTTCCTCGCACTTTCACCCAGCGTGTTAGCTCCGAGTCAAGCTAACTAGCCAGCTAGCTAATTAGTCGGCATTAGCTTACACTAGCTAGCAAGCTAACGTTATGACACCAAGGCCAGAAATAATTGCGAGCGACTGTCTGTCATCAAGGGGAATATAAGGCTCCCGCTACTAAATAAATAAAAATGACTCACTTGCGAGTTAAGTCCGTTTTATCCTACTTTTAAATAGGAATAACTTCCTTATTATTCCCAAAGAAATCCTGATGTCCCAGTTGCCGGCACGCGGCGTCCGTCTTATTATTGCTGTTGACAGCGTAGCGCGCGACGGAGCAGCGCTGCGCTGGATGATGGCGGGAACGAGGGACCAAAACACAAAAAATTACGCATGTTATCGCGAGATATTAGCCGCACAGGCATCAGTTTTTAGCAGGCGCTGCGCAGTAGGTTGTCTGATATTTATGTCCTCTTGTACCGGTTCTTTTTGCTCATCGACTGTAAAATTGAGTGCATATATTCTGTACGGGTTTCTAAGTTGATGCATCCATTTAAGAAAAAGCATTAGTGGGTCTGTGAAGCCCCAGATCCAAACTGCGCGGGGTTAGGGTTGAAAGGTCGCGTTTCCGGCCTTCGGCTGCAGTTGCTCTCTCTGCTTTTGAGACAGAGAGTATTTTTCATATTAAACATTTGTAGTAAAACCGATTTAAAATAGGTACTCAACAGCCCCCGGGAGACCATATCCAGGCGCTGCAGAGAATGCTGGCTACAGGAGCAGTAAGATCATTTTATTGATTTGTCTGAAGCGAATGCCACTTGATAAATTGCTAGCTAGCTAACCAGTTAGCTAACAACAAGCTAGGCCTCAAAATGAACGTAACTGTGAATACAGCTCCTTCCATTACTTCGATTATCTCATATTGAGATGGCTTAAATCCCTAAAATATGCATATAGATAGTTTATTAAGTACAATTTCCTACTGCTCTATAAATGCATTGTATTTTTATAATTTTTTCAGTGTTATTTTATTTCAATGCCAACGATGTGGAGCTACCTAACGTTACAGTTTAACAATTAATTTAACCGGCGGAGTATATTGATGTGGTTAACTTGCTAGATTTTAGCATTTAAATATTAATTATCGGCTAGCTAACAGACGTATGTTCACATTACATGTGGTTGTTGTGACTAGGTAAACCGCTATTACAGTGCGTGCAAAGACGTATGTACAGAGTAAACAATGATGTGTGACAGCGTCAGAGACTCTTACGTCCTTAGTTCGTTGCGCGTGTCTAGGCTTTACCCAAAAGTAGAGTGGTGAAGTTACTATAATCCAGCCTTATTCGCACCTGCTTTTGGCCTTCTTAGGCAAAATATGCTGCATATTTTGTCAGTGCAGTTTTCATCTACGACCTACCTACCTACCTATGACTTAAGTGGAATTAAGATGAAAATACATTTGTTGTATGCGGCGCACGCACTGCACATGTTAAGCAAGGCCAAATCTTAAGTCGATTCGTTGACATTAAAAGGACCATGCATGAGACTGTGAATCACTTAAGGGAATGAACTCAACTTGATAAAAGATGGCATCACTCTTTAAATATCAAGTTTACCAGTTAAATATATGTGGCTGACATTTTAATTTAAGCTGAAAAAGAGTTTAGGTTATTGTTAGCATAATTCATGTTAGTTATTTACATTCTCTAATCTGAATACCTTAAAAAAATAAGCAATGAAGTGACTTTTTGGGACTTGCGTCAGGATTACCCACGTCAGAATGTTTGTTCGTCGCGTGTGTTGCGTATTGCAGGCTGTAACCACGGCACTGGCGCAAGTGGATAGGGAAAAGATCTATCAGTGGATCAACGAGCTCTCCAGCCCGGAGACTCGGGAGAATGCCCTACTGGAGCTCAGTAAGAAACGGGAGTCCGTGCCCGACCTGGCGCCCATGCTGTGGCACTCCTGTGGCACCATCGCCGCTCTCCTGCAGGTGGGTTCCGACAGCGCTAACACTGTTTAGCGACCGCGGGCACAGAAACGACGCACTTAAAGCAAAGCAGTTACAGCCGTTCCGCGGTTATTTCGTGAAGCAGGATTACTGAGTTAGCTGGATAACTGCGGTAAGTAAAACCTGGAACAACTGTTTTTACTTCAGTCCATGTTCCAGTTTTTGGGGGGGGGTTCTGGGTTATACTCAATGCAGTTATCCGACTAACTCTATAATCTTTCTTTGTGAAATACCCTCGCTCCAGGTATTTCAAGGTACATTCCTGCCATTATAGGTGACTGGGGACCGCTGTGTATGCTGGTTTTTCTTACAGCCGATCTCTTGTTCAGTTAAGGATTTTTTCCTGAGGACAATGCAGGTCTGGGTCATTAGCGTTAGCTTTGAATTCTTAATTATCTACCAAGTGGCTAGTTTTATTGGCCATGTGTCCACACTTTCGCCAGTTAGGGGCCTGTCGATTCGATTTCGACTTTGCTTTGATCAGTTGATTTTCTTATTGTAATCTTCACCTTTTTATGTAATCATTTGCAATATAGACTATAGAACAATAAGCACAATGTGAATATGAGGCTTTTATTATTTCTTCCTGGCATACATTGCTTTTTCTGATATAATGTGGTCTCAGTTGGAAAACAATCCCTCAAATCATGAAATTGGCAGCTTGTTAGAATTCTCTGTTTGCAATTGTGGTTGGAAGGAAAACCAGCATACACAGGGGTCCTCTAGACCAAGTCTGAGAGCCATTAGTGTATGGCGTTCATAAACTTCTCTTCAAACCTGGATTGGTCCTGATTGCTGTGCATCTGTAGCAATATATCCATCCCTTAGTATTGAGCTTCAGTTCCAGACACCGCAGTTACCAACTTTCAAACGTGTAAATGTTTGCGTTATAATTGTTAGAATTTATTGTAAATAATTGTCATTAACTTGCACTCACTGGAGCCTGGTTTATCAGAAAGAGGTTTTCTTCTTTAAACTTGCTGAGTCCTATCATTATTGAAGACTCATTGTATAAATGTTAATATAGCCGTCATGTTTTTTTAACAGGAAATTGTCAACATATATCCATCCATCAATCCGCCGACCCTGACGGCGCACCAGTCCAACAGGGTGTGCAACGCTCTGGCCCTGCTGCAGTGTGTGGCCTCCCACCCAGAGACCAGGTGCCTCTCTCCCCCATCTTCTGTTTAATCGGGAAAAGGCTGGCTTTAGAAATTCACTCAGTCATTGCCCATCTCACTCAGTCATTGCCTATCTCCCGCTGTGATCTGAAGACTCATCTCTTCAGACTATACCTGGACTAACTATCACCACTCTGCGCGCAGGGCACTCCCAATCTGGGATTATTTGTATCACTTAAATCCCCCTCTTTCTTGATACCCATGTACCTCCGTCACCACTTTCATGTTACATGTACATCTATCCAGAACTTATTGTACTTTGTATCATTATCTTGATGTCATAGCTTGTCATGCCCCCAAGTTTGACTTAGCATAGGTTAGGTCAGAGATTAACGTGTACTGTGTGAACTGGACTTAATGTGTTCATGGCTTTGAATAGCTGTCTCATAATGAGTATTGTACCGTATCGGACCTGTATTTTGTAGTTGTTCCAATGACCTTCGGTATGCACTTATTGTATATCACTGTGGATAAGTGCGTTGGCCAAGTAAATACATTACATTTTCATTACATTATAATGAAATTTCAGCGGTGCGGTGCCTGAGAAGAAGTCTGACGCGTTCTTGGTTTTTGACTCTGTTTCTTCCAGGTCTGCGTTTCTGGCCGCTCACATCCCGCTCTTCCTGTACCCCTTCCTGCACACCGTCAGCAAGACCCGCCCCTTTGAATACCTGAGGCTCACTAGCTTAGGAGTGATAGGTACCCCCATCTTTAATGTTTCTCCTGGTTCTGGTTGTCTCGTGGAACTTCAATGCAGAAATACGCATGAGTGTGCATGACTGCTAATTGTAATTTGATTGCTGCATGTAATTGGAAATCATTGGTAAAGAGCAGTCTGTTTTCAGTGTTTTTGTTGTCAGTAATTTTAAACGTCTTGCATTTTTGACTTCTTTCTGTAGGGGCACTAGTCAAAACAGATGAACAGGAAGTCATAAATTTCTTGCTGACGACAGAAATCATTCCCCTGTGCCTCCGCATAATGGAGTCTGGTAGTGAGCTTTCCAAAACGGTGAGCACCCTTAGCTTCTCCTGTGTTTGCCTCTGTCCCAACACCATCCCAGTGCTGTCCACATCTGTCCCAACACCATCCCAGTGCTGTCCACATCTGTCCCAACCCCATCCCAGTGCTGTCCACATCTGTCCCAACACCATCCCAGTGCTGTCCACATCTGTCCCAACACCATCCCAGTGCTGTCCACATCTGTCCCAAAACCATGCCGGTGCCTCCATATCTGTCCCAAAACCATCCCAGTGCTGTCCACATCTGTCCCAACGGCATCACAGTGCTGTCCACATCTGTCCCGACACCATCCCAATACTGTCCATATCTGCACCTTCTGTCAAAAATTTACTGCAAATTGTGACAAGAAAGGGAGAAATACACCCTGATTAACAGGATATGGATCACCGGACAATAATTATGCTAAAGGAGGTTGGATGCCTACATGCTCTCCACCATGCATGTAGTTATAGACCTCAAACTGGAGTCATCATTTGCATTGTTGCTTTTTTTTGAGAGTGAACACATTAAAGATATTTATTTAAAATGTTGGTGATTTCACAGTTCAATGCACATTTTCTGTCGGACACAACGGCTTGTTCCTTTCCTTTTCATGCTATCTCTCTGTGTCTTTGCAGGTTGCTACATTTATTCTACAGAAAATCCTCCTGGATGACACAGGGTTGGCCTACATATGCCAGACCTACGAGCGATTTTCTCATGTGGCAATGATACTCGTAAGCTTTTCTGTTAATTGCCTTGTGCTCTCATTTGAAGCTGTGTGCGTGCGCGTGTGCGTGTTGGTGCGGGTGTGTGTGTCATATGTAGATATATGCAGATATATGCTAATATCCCTTCTTGTTTACAGGGTAAAATGGTCCTGCAGCTGTCTAAAGAACCCTCGGCTCGCCTCCTGAAGCACGTCGTCCGCTGTTACCTCCGTCTCTCTGACAACCCAAGGTATTAAAAAAAGCCCGCTGTAGATTTAGCCTCCCTGTTTTTACCCTGAACTTCCTCCAGGGGGAGCCGTGCGCCGCCTTGCGCGCGGCAGGCCTGCGGCTTGGCAGCGCAGGGCGAGGTGTCGGAGGCGAATGTGCCGGAGTAACGTTCGGGCCCCTGTCTCCTCCTCCCAGAGCCCGAGAAGCCCTGCGCCAGTGCCTGCCCGACCAGCTGAAGGACACCACCTTCGCCCAGGTGCTGAAGGACGACACCACCACCAAGCGCTGGCTGGCACAGCTGGTGAAGAACCTGCAGGAGGGCCAGGTGACGGACCCCAGGGGCATCCCCCTGCCCCCGCAGTAGCGTTACCGCCCCCCATCTCCCTGCTGCGGGCGCACAGGGCCTGAGGGGCTCGATTTAAGGACAGGAAGAGGAAGGGGCTGGGGGGAAGGAAAAAAAAACCACCTGCGGCCACTTCCGAAGTCCTCCTTAAGACTGTCACGACAAAAAGGTGCTTTTAGGATTTTGTCCACGAGCCAAGACCCGAGGGCAAAGCGCGTGGGCTTTTCGTTGAGGTTCTTTCCGACCCATTTACCGCTTCCCTTCAGTACGGTCACCACTCTGTTTGTTTTTTTAGGCAAAACAGATCTTCAGTTGCAGTTTCTATTGGACCTCCACCCTGATTTTACATTTTACAACAATTATCTTGTTTTTGTTCTGTTACCTACTGTAAAAATACTGTACAATAAACTGCCACTTTTTGAAAATGATGCTTGTAGGTTTTTTTTTTTCTTTTCTTTCAGGGAAACTAAATATTTCTCACGTTCTTCTGTCTGTCAGAGAATGTTTACTCAGGCGATGTTTACACTGAAAGGCATCTATTATGCAATAAATGAATTTGCCAGGTCTGAAACATGATCGCGGGCAAGAGGTCATTAGAAGGCTGTGCGTGGGGGTCAGCACAGTTACTGGCTGTTTTAATGTTGACAGGTCAGCAGAGGGACACCAGGGGGTATTTCACAAAGCAGGGTTACCGAGTTAGCTGGATCACTGCGTTGAGTAAAACCTGGAACCCTCCCAAATCTGGAACATGGACTGAAGTAAAAAGAGCTTTTCCGGGTTTTACTCAATGCAGTTATCCAGCTAACTCTAATCCTGCTTCATAAAACAGGGACAAGGTATGCTATAGACCAGTGGTGTCAAACTCGTTGCCATGGAGGGCCGTGTGTATGCAGGTTTTCATTCCAACCAATTAATGCTGCCTTAATTGAGTCCAATTACTCATTCAGCCATATGCGTTTAACTGCATTGAAGCACAGAATATAAGAAAATTTTTATTTAGACAATGCGGGTCACCATAGACGTCGGGTCACCATTGTGCACAAACCTGCATCCCTAATTCAGCAAATAATTTAACTAATTATATAATCAAGATCTGAGGCTGGAATGAAAACCTGCATACACACGGCCCTCCATGGCAACGAGTTTGACACCACTGCTATAGACTGACAGCAGCCTGGGTGGCCTGACACCAGCCGCCCTTGCACTACATCAATACATCTATACATCTGCCTCAGCTGAGTCCAGAATCTGCTAATACTCTCAGGAATGCCTGCGTATCCCCCTATCCAGACCGTTTCCCGTTCAGTAATGTGGAGGAGGCGGAGCCTGCCAGACGCTTGTCAGTACGGTGCTGACCGTCCAATGATGACCAGTACAGAGTGCCTGATCAAACATTCAAATGGAAGCCTAAACCAGATATCCACATTACTGAGGTCACTCTTCAAGCTCTTAAAGCTTAAAGACTGTGTCTTAGTCTGTGTAGAGGCCATTGCTGACGGACGTCATCTCCATGCCAGTTTTGCAAACAGTGACGTGAATGACAAGGCGCGTTGTGCAATAGAATACTGGTACAGGCTGTACAACTGGTGTCAGTCGCCAATGGATGATGTCATCCTGGCCCAGTCCTACACTGCTGCAGGGCTTTCCGTGTAGTCTAACTGTGGTGCGTCCATTGGCCGTTCTGACTAAGTAAAAGCAAATAATAAAGGTTATTTTTAATGTGGAGTTATCATTTATGATGCGCAGTCAGGCATTTGGATCAAAGTGACCAAAATATTGAAAAAGAAATGTTTTTAGCGTCTTTACTGACAAAACATTTCAAATGATAACTTGGGCAGAAACGTATGCCAGGTTGATAATTTAACAGTGAGTTTTTGCAAGATTCTGTTGGAAGTTGGATTTAAATTTTACTACATTGTATCCCAGTATACGTAATGCCATTAACTATTAAACTGTTCAATACAATGATATAATGGATGTAACTTTGTCTGCGGTAAAGCTCCACTAAGCTGTAGTAAGTGCTTGATTCGTTTCCCAGAGATCTTGGTGATAGTTTGATCCAATCCGCAGCTTAGTTCTGCATGTCTGTGCTGTTGTCTACACTTACACATCGTCAGCAGATTTATGAAGCAGAACCAGCCTTCTCCGCTTATTTATTACATTGAGCAGGATAGATAAGCCATCCGTAGCGTGAGGAGATTTAACGATAAATCCTTAAGCAAGCCACGTCTGTTGTCCGCTGCGGTACGTTCACAGCCACAAATCATGCCGAGATTGCCTGTGCCTCTATGCATCAGCGTATTTTCGGGTTTTCTCCTGTAACGTTTCCGTTGGGTTCCATTGTTGCTTGGTCAATGCCGTCAGTATACAATGCCCAGATTGGACACTAATGATTGACGGTGACCACGCCTGACAACCCCATTCACTTTAGGGGTCAATCTGTAGTCTTCATTCAGGCAATCATCTTTCATTCATGAGAAAATTACCCTTAACAGTCGTTCCCCAGTGAATGTTTTATTATCGGATCTGATTAAAAATTAATAATTTAAATAGAAAATATATTGTATCTGCTGGTGAGATTTTTGCATCTCACCTGTTAAACGTGTGGTATACAAAAAAGAAAAAAAACTGTGGACAGGCACCTCTACAACCTGTTTATGAAATGAGAGCTCGTGGGAATATTTGATACTCACAAGCAGCCTGCATGGTAAAGTGTGGGATTTTCCAGTCTCTTCCTGGGGGAAGTCCAATCATTTTCCACAAGTATACTTTGTCCAAACCATTGCTCAGTCCTGGGGTTTTATTTATTTGCTTGTTTGTTTGTTAATTAGGTAGAGGACACCTTGCTTGTGAGGGCTATGTTTACTAGCATTATTGAATAGGGATGGCAGTTGGGTGTTTCAGTGCTATTACGGCAAACCTTGTTTGGCTCAGCCGCCGGTTCCTGTCATCAAGCATTCCGGCGGTGACGCTCTGAATATTAGACGGAGCGGGATGCCTGTGGAGGGTAGGAGGGACCCCCGTTTTAACCTCTGCCTCTCCTTCTTGAAAACGGAGCCAGGAAGCCGAGCTGATATTGTGTATTATTAATGTCTCCTGAAATATGAGGTGGTAGGGGGGATAGACTCCCAAAAGAAAAATAAGTTAATAAGACCGCGCGACCGCGACGACGATGCCCCTGTGATGAGGCGAGCCAGCGATCGTTACACTCCGGAATGTGAGTACAGAGAATTCCGATCCGAACAAACGACCCTCTTTAATTTGAATGATGCTTTCATTTTTCCCTCCGCTACTTTGCTCTCTCCTGTTCGATCTCCCGCCTGACACCACAGCAGCCAGCGAACAGGAGTCATAAATATTTAACCGTTGCGGCTTGGTAATTTAAGAAGGGGCTGTCACAATGCACGCGGGGCCAGGCAAGGCTGAGGCCAGGTAGCGATTCATTGTGGATGGCCTCCTCTGGACAGCTGCCATAGAAGAATATGAGCTTTCAAAGCAACCTAAAGATGTCAAACGCTAATGTGCACGGAACCCTGAGGCCCCCTGTCAGAACTGCTGCCGTTTCCTCTTTACTGTTTTAACAGTGCACTAAACCAACGACAATGACAATAATAATAATTTTAAAAAAAATCTTATTTAACTTTGGAATAATATATGTATACGTTTAAGTCAGATTCTTAAACTGCTTCACAGTGAATGGAAGACCATGCTGAAACTTTGATGAACATGACTTCCTCTGTTAGTTAATTGCACTTCTGTTGATGGTCTCCTCCTTGCATGTCAGTGCCTGAATAGTGTTAAATGAGGCCCTTCTTTTCTAATGGTTATGCATGAAGATATTACCACAGTATGACGTTCAGCATTAGGCCTACCTGCGATTCATTTCAACAGCCTGCACATGATAAAAAAAGCAAATACTCCATGATGATAATGTTTTTTGTTTAAATACAAGTCTAATAGAATCCTTATCTTAGTCTTTGAACAGAGGTTAATACTGTCAGCATGTGAGGGATGGTGAGGTGTCACATGACAAGTGTAAGAGAACACACCTGAATGGAGAAGCCTGGAAACACATAACCTCTATTGGCCAATGTCAGGCCTGCATTCTCAAACTGAAGCCCGTAGAACACTTTCCGGGGGGTACTTAATGAAGCAGGATTACTGAGATAGTCGTATAACTGCACTCAGTGAAACCCGGAAGAGCTTTTTTTACTTCAGTCTGTATTCCAGATATGGGCGGGTTCTGGGTGTTACTCAGTGCAGTTATCCAGCTAACTCAGCAATCCTGCTTCATGAAACACCGCCCTACTCTTTAAAAGATGGCAGATCCAGGAATGTTCTGAGGTGAAAAAAATAATACATGATGAGGTTGAAGATTATGGTTTATTTGCCAAATTAGAGAATCCATAGCGACTCACTAGGTTGACGTTGTGGAATAAATTTAGTGCACATCATAGGAGCAACAAGAACAATGAAAAGGGGGGACAGCACATTAACACACACACCATTAAAAACATGTATGCCGCATCTTGTTAGCAAAATACATCATCCTGATGGGAGTGTAGAGCCTTGCATTGAACTGTAAAAACATCATCCTTTATACTACCATACTCATCAAAACCGTCAATTATCTAAAAGGGATATACAATTCACTGTATCAGAATTCAGTTACGATTGGCATGATTATAGTTTGGGTTCTCAGATACTGTAAGACATCCTAAAAAGTCACTTTTGGTCTCATGTTTTACCTTCGTGTGTGCAGTGCATTCTTGTGTGCATCCATCACACCTAGGATTGTCAATTTGAATGTATGGCCCGCAAGTCTTTGGAATTGGATACAATTCGTTTCTTACTACAGTCATTATTAAGAGAGGAACGAAGGCGATACTGGATATTTAGTGTTAAGAAAAGCAAAGTACATGGTAGGTGGCAGTTTCCTTTGAAGGGAAGTAGTAAAAAAAAGTCACTAGAAAAGAAAAGGATAGTAATCGATGGTCTGATGGAAGGCGGTAGAGAAAGTAGAGTAAGAGGTTTATAGTCAGTTTGGAATGATCACAACAGGCGAAAGAGAGAGTGAATGGGAAGGGAGGGACAGAGGGAGGAAGGCGAGAGAGGGAGAGAGAGAGAGAGAGAGAGAGAGAGAGGGAGGTAGGGGGAGGGAGGGCTGGCTCAGAGCGCGGCGATGTTGACACGGTATCGGCTTTCCACAGCCTCTCGCCATTCAGCGGGAACATGGCGAGCCGCGCGGCGGCTGGCGGGCAGGATCTGGGGCTGGGCCAGCCGTCTGGCGCCTCTCCCTGTCTCTAGGGCTCCACACCCGCTCACCGCCGCCCCTCATCCAGACCCCCAAAATGCGCTTCCATCAGGTGAGTGTGAGCTTGGGGCTTATCATCCTCCGTGTCATAACTGCGCTCTCTCTCTCCCTCTCTGTCGCTCTCTCTCTTTCTCACTCTCTCTCTCTCTCTCTCTCTCTCTCTCTCTCTCTCTCTCTCTGTCTCTCTGTCTCTCTCTCTCTCTCTTTCTCTCTCCCTCTCTCTCTCTCTTTTCGAGGTTCCACTCCGTGCTCTCGTGCTTCGGCGAGTGTGTCAGAGCTGCCTAGGTGTGGGGGTATTGTCCTGGATGTTGCTGCTACTGCTGCATGATGATACTGCTATTTAGCCTCATCTTTCTGCCAGCTTTCTTAATTGCTTACTTACATCTGCACCCTCTGACAGTAGTCTGGCAAGAAAAAAGTTTTATCTGACTGACAGGCAGTGAGTTAAAGCAAGGCCACATGCAGGAGTGAGAGGAACTCAAAATACAACCATCTCTCATTTCTACCTGAGGACATAGACCCGCGCCTCAAGAGGGCTAGCCACAGCAATCTTTAAAATGTAGCATCTTTGCAGCCCTCAGTGCTAATGTGCTAAAAAAAAGCACGTGCAATGAAAATGTGAGAAAGACTGCTCAGTTTATCTCACTTGATAATGACCTTCCAGATGGACAAAATTTACATTTTATTACTAGTATCTCTATTATTTGAGCGCCGATGTTACATAAGAGTTTTACAGTTTCACACTGCTGCATGTATACTCCTCAACTCATATTTGTCTGCAAAAAATTATGATGAGAGTGAAACAAAATCAACACAACCACTTATCTACTTTGTTTTCGCCGATGTAGGTAATCAATTAAAAAAGCTGGCAGAAAGACAAGGCTAATTAGCAGTATAGGCAAAGATGGAGGACCAGAATGTATAGGCTAGTGCTGCAGGTGCATGTTAACATCGATTACAAGAATCATTGACTGATCAATACATTTTTTAAATTTAAGCTTTGGACAGATGAAGTCTAGGAGCCACCTTGAATTGAATAAGGCCTATGCCTGGCCTATACTGAAAAGGAGTGTATTCTTGAGAATATATCTGACCATATAGCATCAGTAACCTGAACATTTAGGTCAACCTGCCATCCTCTCTCAATCCATCGAGAAATGCCGTCTGCGTAGATGACAGACCCTTTCCCTGCTCGATCAGGAAAAACAAAATCCTCCTGTTGTGCTGAAATGGCAGACCCTGATTAAAGTCTTTGTTTGTGCATTACCGACAGGAAGGCTCGTAGCGTGAAACGACTGAAACGGAAAGCAGCGGCGGCATTCACCAGGCCTGACTAAGATTACCGGCCGCGCGGGTAACAATCCCCCGGCCCAGGGCCTGTTATCACAGGCAAAAAAAGAGGAAGATTACAAAGCGGAGGGACAATAGAAAAAGCAAACAAAGAGCGAGACTCCATGGGGCTTGCACATTCCACTGAATACCGCGTAGTGGGGTGGGGGGGGGGATATGGGGCCTAGGTCATGACCTCCCGCTCGGCCCAGATCCAGTGAGCCTGCTGCGGCGCTGGTGCGGATCGGTGGGCCGGGGCAACCAGGCTGTTGAGGACGGGAGAAAAAGCGCAGTCTTCGTTTGTCTGGGTTTGAGAAAGGGCCCAAGGGCTGCAGCCTGGCTCATTATTATTATTATTATTGCCTTCAAGGGGCAGTTCACCCAAAAACAAAATAAAGCTGTACTTCCACTTACCCAGAGTGCTGTTTATCCATCCAGATAATTTCGCTGAGATTTGACGAGGTTTCTGTTTAACCGCTGCAGCTCGCGCTGGTGCAACGGGGCTCAACGGGTTTTTTAAAGAAACAATGTTGACGTTACGCCCCAGAATACTGGCGTGCTTTGGTTGAGGCTTTGCGGGGACATACACAGCTGGTGTACTTCGGTAGAAAGTAGTTTTCGATAAAACCATGCACAACAAGGTCTGTGGATGTTTGTGAGCAACTGTGTGTCATTATATTTGGAAAAGATGAGGCTTTAAAATCTTGGGGCTTTGAGCACCACAAACGTTGGTCCCGTTGAGGTTCGTTGTATCAGGGTGAGCTGCAGCGAAATCTCAGCGAAAATAGATAGCGGATAGCACTCTGGGTGTGTGTAAACATTGATTCCTTTCATTTTTGGGTGAACTGCCCCTTTAAAAAACCTAGACAGATAAAAGTTCAAACAAATATTTCAGAAACATATTTTAGAGAAAAATGGCTTGCTGTGATATTCTGGTCCAGTCTAGGGGTAACTATTTCTACAAGTCCCGACATTCCTTACAAATGCTAAATGTTATCTCTAATATCTTTCTCCATTCCATGCTTAAAGATTTATTTTAGGGATAGTTTTCTGAAAATGTTTTACCTTTTTGTTAGTAGATGCCAGAAGTGTGACAAAGCAACCGATGGCTTCAATCCGAAGCAGCCTTCGTGAGTAACTCGACATTTTTAGAAAACTGAATTTTTTTGCATGTACAGTGTGATGAGCAATGGAAGATTGCTTTCTATCTCACAAATGATTTGGTTATAAAAAAGAAAATTCATTAATTGCGCCGGTAAAAAGCATGAAGTCGAGGAATCGAAAGCATTCCTAAATTGAAGGAATCTAGATTAGAGGCGGTGTCTGGATTTAAGAAGGCCTGAAGTTATAAATCAATCTGTCTGTTGTCGCTGAAACTCAGGAATCCAAGGAGATGACAATCTGCAGTCTATGATCGTGGGGACTGTGATGAGAAAGGTGAAGTCTCGCAGCTGGAAGAAGCAGCGCTACTTCAAGCTGCAGGAGGACTGCAAGACCATCTGGTACAAGTCTAAGAAGGCTGGAAAGGCCCACTCCACATGTGAGTAACGTGCAGGTGTAGGACATGTTCTGCTGACGTTTCCCCCTGGGACAAATCAAGCTATTCTATTCTATTTTATTCTATTCTATTCTATTCTATTCTATTATTTGCTGTTTCTGCTTTGAGTGCTACATTTACTCAAAATGGGTTTGCTCCTGTTTGATGTGGGCATAACAGATGCAGGTAGCTCTTTCTTTCCAGTTAGGTGTGCAATCCAAGCACAACATGAGCTTGTAAAAGTCTTGCCACAGAAAACTATAGCTACACAACTGCCTTCTCAGCCAAATAATAACAGTCCTCTGGAACCGGATCAGATGTGTACTGCACTGCTTATGAGGAGTTTGTAATGTTTTTCTAATCATTGCAGATGTACACCAGTACTAAACATCACTTCTTCTCCGTTCAACATTATAATTAATATAATATAATATAATATTATATTATATGATTATGGGTAAATGAAACGTCCATGCGTAATATTTTTATGAGCTTAGAGGTTCTTAACTGACTGGTAAAAAATTCCTTGGAAGTGTAGATACTAGACAGAATATAATGTAATATAATATAATATAATTGTGTCCAAGCATAATACTAAAGCATGGTACTAAAGCAAGCAGTTAACCCCTCCCTTGGCTCCGCCCTCAGTTTCCGTGAGCGACGTGGAGGCGGTACGTGAAGGGCACCAATCGGAGGTCCTGCTGAGCATCGCCGACGAGTTCCCGCCTGACCGCTGCTTCACGCTGGTGTTCCGCGGACGCCGTGGCAACCTGGACCTGGTGGCTGAATCAGCCGAGGAGGCCCAGTCCTGGATCAGGGGCATGCGCAAGCTGATCGAGAACCTGGAGAACATGGGGGAGAGGGAGAGGCTCGACCAGTATCCACTAACTCCGCCAACTCCGCTAACTCCGCTAACTCCGCTAACTCCGCTAACCTCCGCTAACCTCCGCAGCCGGCGTTCACTCCCACCGCAGGGGTCCCGCCCGCCCACATAGTGTGGGGTAACTCTTCTGTACACACTCATGCACTAACACAGACTCCCAAGAAAATGCTGAATGCACTAGGCATCAATTGTTGAGAGTGTTCAAGTAAAACTAGTTCCAAAACAAACAAAAAATCTCACCATAAGCTTTCCTCTTGTTCTCATCAGTTATGGTAGCGTAACAGTTGCCAGTCCATAGCTTTTGCCATCTCATTTGGCCGCCATGTTCTTTTGAAGGATTCTACCCCCGACCCCTCACCTCAGCTCCGAACCCCACCCCACCCCACCCTCTCACCTATTAGGTCCTCCGTTAGGACCCTTTACCCAGGTCACGTGACTTAGTTCTGCTCTCAGACCAGGAGTTTTCCTTAAACGACCCCTCCCCCGTTCACCAGGTGGATCTGTGATTGGTTTAAAAAGGCAGATAAAAACAAGGACGGACGAATGAACTTCAAGGAAGTGCAGGACCTGCTGAGGATGATGAACGTGGACATGAGCGAGCACCACGCCCTTCGCCTCTTCATGGTGAGGCTACAGGGCGGGTCTCAGACGCTTGTGTCAGTTACAACAGTCACATTCTGTTCAATTTACAGGTCCAGGTAAATCACAGAGGTGTGATAGCTGTTTGACATTCTTTCCAGGATACATAGAATTATGGGTAGCTGCAAATTCACCATTTCAAAAATACTGTATCAAGTGTGTGAAAAAATGTTTTTTACAAATCTCTCTCCTGTAATGCTGGTTTAGATATTTAGGAGAAATCTATAAAAATGTGCATATCCCCAAATCTGAAGCTGCCGTTTCCTGCTTCCTTTGATGGCAGATGGCTGACAGGTCTCAGACCGGCTCGCTGGAGGATGACGAGTTTGTGCAGTTCTACAAGATGCTGACGCAGCGGGACGACGTGCTGAGGCTGTTCCAGGGCTACTCCAGCGACGGGCAGAAGATGTCCCTGCGGGACCTGGAGGAGTTCCTCCGAACCGAGCAGCTGGAGGGGGACCGGAGCCAGCAGCGCGCCCTGGAGCTCATCGACTGCTACGAGCCGTCCGACACCGGTACAGCACTGACCACAGAGGATACTACTACAGCACTGACCATACAGGCTACGCTGCAGCACTGACCATACAGGATACTGCTACAGCACTGACCGTACAGCACTGACAGTACAGGATAATGCTACAGCACTGACCATATGGAATACCGCTACAGCACTGACCGTACAGGATACTGCTACAGTACTGACCGTACAGGATACTGCTACAGTACTGACTGTACAGGATGCCGCTACAGCACTGACCGTACAGGATATTACTACAGCACTGACCGTACAGGATACCGCTACAGCACTGACCGTACAGGATACTGCTACCCACTGACAGTACAGGATACCGCTACAGCACTGACTGTACAGGATATTACTACAGCACTCACCATACAGGATACTGCTACAGCACTGACCGTACAGCACTGACCATACAGGATACTACTACACACTGACAGTACAGGATACTGCTACAGCATTGACCGTAGACCACTGACCATACAGGACACCGCTAGAGCACTTACCGTACAGGATATTACTACAGCACTGACCATACAGGATACTGCTACAGTACTGACTGTACAGGATATTACTACAGTACTGACCGTACAGAATACCGCTACAGCACTGACCATACAGGACACTACTACAGCACTGACCATACAAGACACTAGTACATCACTGTCCATACAGGACACACTACGGCACTGACCATAAAGGATATTACTACAGCACTGACCGTACAGGACACTTCTTCATTTTTTTTGGACGTGGGAAAAGCCAGATCCTATGGGGGAGAGTGACCGCTGCTGTCGTTTTTGTTGTCCCCAGCCAAGATGCTCCACGCCATGTCTATCGATGGCTTCCTGATGTACCTGAGCTCAGCAGAGGGATCCATCTTCAACCCCCACCAGCAGGGCATCTACCAGGACATGAGCCAGCCCCTGTGCCATTACTTCATCTCCTCCTCACACAACACCTACCTGCTGGAGGACCAGCTACGGGGCCAGAGCAGCGTGGAGGGCTACATCCGGTACAGTCTTTATTAAGGCTTTATTAAGGCTTTATTACACATTTATTAAAGGTTTATTAAAGGGCTGTGTTCCAAGGCAGGGTACTTCCGATCTTCTCATTGTAGAACTTCCATCACACCGTTACAGAATAAATATTGTCTATATTCATACTTTGATACTTGAACTTGAAATGGAAAATAGGGATGTACCCTATTAAAGATGGATACGTAAGTGTTACGTACCTCTTAAATGTTTAGCATTATTATTTAATGAAGCCTCTATCACCTCATGTAACCACTTTTGTGACATAGGACAAATAGTCTAATAGAGACATTGAGTTTTAGATGTTAAATCCTTTTAAAGAGCAGGGACATTTATAATGGATGAATCCTAAGCCATGGAAGTTTCCACTTCAAACAGGGCACATACAGTAGTGTGGGTTATATAATGAGACTTCTGTCACTGACAGGAATCTTCAGTCTACCCCTAATGTAATGAGCCCAATTTCATGACATAGACCAGGGGTTCCTGAACATGTTCCCTAAAGTGATTAACATCAAACCTTCACTGATGGCTGCGATAGTTAGTTATCACATTAGCAAAGTATAGCATATTTAAATCATGATGTCATCATGCCAGGGATCTGAGTTGACATGTATCTAATTAGTACGATATTCTGTAAAGACTGTATTTATAAAGACCCTGTGAAAATACGTTTTCCTTACATTACAGTTTTAATTAAACCACAGGACAAGGATTCATGCTTTAAAAAGACATGAATTTACTTTTGATATAAAGAAAGTCATTGATACAAAAAATGGCATTGTGTGTCTGTTCTGTAAGAATAATTTCTTAAAGTTCACTTCTGATTGGTAGTGTACTAACAGTCTCACCTTTGATCTATTGAAATGTAAAATGCATTGTTACAATCGCAAAATGTACCAAGTCGTCCTCTTGTGTTCAGTATAAATGATAAATGTATCATTGTTTTCAAGTTGGGCTGTGGTGCGGATGTACCAAGCGTTGGTGAAGTGTTGGGCTGTGGTGTGGAGGTACCAGGCATTGGTGAAGTGTTGGGCTGTGGTGCTGATGTACCAAGCGTTGGTGAAGTGTTGGGCTGTGGTGCTGATGTACCAGGCGTTGGTGAAGTGTTGGGCTGTGGTGCTGATGTGATGTACCAAGCGTTGGTGAAGTGTTGGGCTGTGGTGCTGATGTACCAGGCGTTGGTGAAGTGTTGGGCTGCGGTGCGGAGGTACCAGGCGTTGGTGAAGTGTTGGGCTGTGGTGCTGATGTACCAAGCGTTGGTAAAGTGTTGGGCTGTGGTGCGGAGGTACCAGGCGTTGGTGAAGTGTTGGGCTGTGGTGCTGATGTACCAAGCGTTGGTGAAGTGTTGGGCTGTGGTGTGGAGGTACCAGGCATTGGTGAAGTGTTGGGCTGTGGTGCTGATGTACCAAGCGTTGGTGAAGTGTTGGGCTATGGTGTGGAAGTATCAGGCATTGGTGAAGTGTTGGGCTGTGGTGCGGATGTACCAAGCGTTGGTGAAGTGTTGGGCTGTGGTGCGGAGGTACCAGGCATTGGTGAAGTGTTGGGCTGTGGTGCTGATGTACCAAGCGTTGGTGAAGTGTTGGGCTATGGTGTGGAAGTATCAGGCATTGGTGAAGTGTTGGGCTGTGGTGCGGATGTACCAGGCGTTGGTGAAGTGCTGGGCTGTGGTGCTGATGTACCAGGCGTTGGTGAAGTGTTGGGCTGTGGTGTGGAAGTACCAGGCGTTGGTGAAGTGTTGGGCTGTGGTGCGGATGTACCAGGCGTTGGTGAAGTGCTGGGCTGTGGTGCTGATGTACCAGGCATTGGTGAAGTGTTGGGCTGTGGTGTGGAAGTACCAGGCGTTGGTGAAGTGCTGGGCTGTGGTGCTGATGTACCAGGCATTGGTGAAGTGCTGGGCTGTGGTGCTGATGTACTCTGTTTGAGAGCCTGCTGGGGAAAGACCTCATGTACTCATCACTCAGTGAGGTTACCACGGAGACTGGCATGTGTTTCCCGCAGGGCTCTAAAGAGAGGGTGTCGCTGCGTGGAGGTGGACTGCTGGGACGGCCCGAACGGGGAGCCCATTGTTTACCACGGCCACACCTTCACCTCCAAGATCCTCTTCAAAGACGTCATTGCCGCCGTGGGAAGCTACGCCTTTAAGGTGATTAAAGTTACCATGGAGACGGCATGGCTTGAGTGGTCCATTGTGCTGTCTGCATATCCTGTATTCGAAAGACATAAATAAGCATACGCTTGTATTAGTTTTTTATGGTTTTTAATGTAATAATTCTAATAGGAATTATTCAGACGGCTTAAGTGTTTGTCAGCTTCATGTGCAGCACAGACAGCACTCTTGGGTTCTCCCAGATGTTTCAAATTGACTGTTAGCTAAATATGAGCCTAGAAGTAAATCAGATGAGTCCATGAGTGTGTGTGTGTGTGTGTGTGGTTGTGTGTATGTGTGTGTGTGTTGTGTGTGTGTGTGTGTGTGTGTGTGTGAAGGTGTGTGTGTGTGTGTATGGTTGTGTGTGTGTGTGTGGGTGTGGTTGTGTGTGTGTGTGTGGTTTTGTGTGTGTTTGTGTGGTTGTGTGTGTGTGTGTGGTTTTGTGTGTGTGTGTGTGTGTGGTTGTGTGTGTGAATGTGTGTGTGTGGTTTTGTGTGTGTGTGTGTGTGTGTGTGTGTGGTTGTGTGTGTGTGTGTGTGTGTAATGTGATACCGGTATCCCAGCCACGAGACTGTCTGCCTTAGCGGAACCCACTAGCGTAATACAGGTGTAGTGTTCCCTGCTCAAAATGTGCCTCCTTTTAATTATTCACACGCCCCCCTTCCCTCCCCCTGCCCCCCCGGTCCTCCCAGGCCTCAGAATACCCGGTCATCCTGTCCATGGAGAACCACTGCAGCGTGGACCAGCAGCGAGCCATGGCTGAACACCTGGAGCACATCCTGGGGGACAGGCTCCTGAAGACCGTGCTGGGGGGCAAGACCCCCAACATGCTACCGTCTCCTGAGGTGAGGTCCGCGGCGAGTTTGGCGAGTTTCCGGTGGCTTCCAGGCCATATGGCCTCTTCATGCAGTATCACCACTTTGAATTATTAAACTGCTCAATATGCTGCCTTTTTTTACCCAGATGTTCAGTAGGCTTTCAGTTTAGCCGCACGTCAATCCTGTGTGAAAAACGCAGGGGATGTAGAAATCTGGCCCTGGACACTTTGTAAGGCCTTCATTCCTGAAGAGCTGAAACACTCTTCACAGAGAAGAAACTATCTTTGCAATATTATATGAAACTGCAGGGTCGACAGCGAAACAGGACAATGTGAAACCAGAACTCAGTCCTTTCCTTTGTCTCATATGATTGGTGGAAGGGATAACCAGCAGGTAGATAATGAGCCTGATGATTGGATAATAATTGGCTGAACAGCCTGTTCTGCTCTGTTCTCGTGTTACGCTTACCGGGCGTAATGTACGTGTCATAACTGTAATAGAAGCGCTTTAATGTTTGAATGGGTTTGGGAGGTCTGCACCGTTGTGGTGGCACGGTGTGACCGGGCTGTGTTTGGCCGTGGCAGGAGCTGAAGGGCAGGATTCTGCTGAAGGGGAAGAAGATCGGGAGTCTGGAGGACAGCCTGAACGGGATGGGAGAGGAGTCCCCGATGGGGGAGGTCAGCGACGAAGACGAGGCAGCCGACATCGACGAAGAGAACATGCGCAGCGACAGCTTTCACCGCAGGCCCAGGGTAAAGTATAGACCAGCTTCCGCCGCACAGCGTGACGTCTTCATCATTAAACTCTCAGAGCTCATATATACTGCTGTACCAGTTCCTCTGACTCGCTTGGTCTTTTCTAGCACTTTCCATAGAAACTGCCATTTAGATTTGTCCTGCTACCCCACCGTTGATGTTTTTCACACATTATTGATGGATTAAAACGAGGACTCAGTTACACAACTGGGCATGCACTTTACATATATTCTGACAACATTTTCAGAAGCCCTTTGAAAATGAACCCAAGTTTACACAGCCAAATTCTCCCTGCAGCTCTGTTAAATAGGAGCTGTGTTCGTTTTGGGTCCATCCAGGAGAAATAGTCAAACTTTATTTTCAGACAGAGGTATTGCCTGAGGCTGTGAGTTCAAACCTGGGGTCCTTTCCAAAGCATACTGTGTGGAGCGCAGGAACCTCTCATGAAATTTGCATGCCCGCTGGTCTGGGGCGGGACAGGTGTTTGGAGAAGGTGATCGGCTGGCAGCGTGTGTGAGCAGAGTGAGGAAAGGTAACACTAAACGGGCGGGGTGCTTCCTCTCGAACCCTGGGCCAACTGTGTGAAAAGGAGGAAGGGGGGAGGAGGAGGAGGTGGGAGAGGAGGAGGAGAGTATGTGCAGGGATTTTGTCTGCTTTTAATACCTACTTTTATTTTCTACCCCAAAAAATGCTAGTGTTAAGAACTTTCAGGGGCAAAAGTCTTTGGACACTTCATTCTGTGAATGGGGGCGGGGGGGGGGTGGGCTGGAGCTCATCAAGCTTATCTTTGAGCAGTAATCATATTAATGCATTAAACATAAATCGTATACATACAATTAGCTTACCTGCATGTCTCTGGACTGTGGGAGGAACCCGGAGTCCATTTTTGGCCCTACCATTTTGAGCCAGGTGATGTTAGATCAGTTCTGATCACTTGCCCACTGTAGTCTCATCTTCCTGTTCTTAGCTGACAGGAGCAGAACCCGGCATGGTGGCCCATCCGCCCAAGGCCAGCGTTGCTAAAATCATTGCCATTGTAACGTTTGGATCAAATAAACAATAAACTTCTCCACTGTGCCTGCATACTTTATTGAGTTGCAGCCACATGATTTGCTATTTGGAGGAGAAAGTTACCTAACTAAAATGTGGAATTTTTGTTAAAATTAATGTTAACTTTTCAGGAATGTTTTAGAAAAAATATATAGCTATCTTGTTCAGGGTTGCAGATCTCAATCTTGTAATCTCAGTATGTGCTATTTGAGTATACTGCAGTGCAGCTTCCTGAGGGAGCTATCAGTGAAAACCATCTGCTGTCCTTGACGCAGGCCAGAGTAGATGCTGTACGTGACGCAGAGTAGACGCTGTACGTGACGCAGACCAGAGTAGACGCTGATGGAGTAAGCGATATCTTATCATAATGGCGATCGCTGAGCGGGAGCTGAGCCCATTGGCTGCCAGTCAGGCTGCAGTGACAGTGAGCCAGGGGATGTCCGACTTAATTAGCACACCTGCGCCAGTGCGAAAGCTAATCTCCAACCGCTACGCACAGGCAGGGATTCCAAGCCAGAGTCTGGGGGGAGACGGCAACCTTCAGAGTCAATTACCCCTGGGCCTGAGGTATTACCTGGGGCTGCAGTGTCACCTGGGCCTATAGTATCACCTTGGGCTGCAGTGTCACCTGGGCCTATAGTATCACCTTGGGCTGCAGTGTCACCTGGGCCTATAGTATCACCTTGGGCTGCAGTGTCACCTGGGCCTGCAGTATTACCTGGGCCTGCTCGTTATTGATGATGTCATACGCTACATATATATATATATATATATATATATATATATACAGTATATAAAAAATGTCTGACCTTTTATATGCATTGTTATGGTGACAAAAGACAGAACGCTGTCATTACAGCCTTTGTGCTTTGCATTCCATGTCTGTTGATCAGAAATCCAAGCAGCGTCTCTCTAAGGAGCTGTCGGACTGCGTGGTCTACTGCAAGAGCGTCCACTTCAGCAGCTTCAAGCACTCCCGCATCCACTCCAAGTTCTACGAGATCTCCTCCTTCACTGAATCCAAAGCCCGGAAACACATGAGGGAAGCAGGTACGGCCCCAAATGCATCGCCTGATTGGCTGTGCAGTCCCATGCCTTCTCTACCCAATGCTGATGTCCCCAGGTGGTCACGGCAACAGAGAAATGAGTTCTCAGTTGACAAATCGTATTGAATAACAGTAAAGCTATATAAGGGATAATGACCAGGGGGCTGCAGTGAAGCTGAGGGCAATTTCCCTCTGTGATGAGGGCATTCAAACTGCGTAATGCACAGATCATTACCTCGCCTATACAGTGGCTTACCAACAAAAAGCATAACTGTAATCAAAACATTTCTTTCAAAATATGAGGTTCTATTGCAATGGAAACATGTTCAATGGTAAGTCAACTGTTACCCTATTGGAATCATAGTTACTCGGTTAGGAGTTGAATTAACACTGGACATTTTACTGTGTGGTTGGTCATTACTGAAGCTGTGTGTGTGTTTGTGTGTGTGTGTGCATGTGTGTGTATGTGTGCGTGTTGTGTGTGCGCATGTGTGTGTGTGTGTGTGTGCATGTGTGTGTGTGCACATGTGCGCGTGTGTGTATATGTGTGTGTTCATCTTTGTCCAAAAGGGGCGGAGTTTGTGCACCACAACGGGAGGCAGCTGACGAGGGTTTACCCTAGTGGGTTGAGGACGGACTCCTCCAACTTTAACCCACAGGACATGTGGAATGCTGGGTGTCAAATAGGTGAGGGGGACTTACACTACTGTACATCGCATTATTCAGCACACGCTTAAACACTATTAAACATGTTTGATTTTGTCGGAACGGTAAAGATGAGAAAAAGTCACAAACTCAATCGGAGATGTCTTAATACCCAGTAATCGTGAGTCATGGTGGGAGCATGCACCAACTGAGGTAAGACTGGCAAGATTTTACTGCCATTTTTAAGACTGTGAAATTGCTTAAATTATCATCTAGTGTAAGGCCAGTAAGAGCCTCCATTTCTTTCAGTTGCCCTGAACTTCCAGACGGCAGGAGTGGAGATGGACCTCAACGACGGGCTCTTCAGCCAGAACGGTCGCTGTGGTTACGTCCTGAGACCGGAGTTCATGAGGAGCCCCGAGGGGAGATTCGACCCAGAGTGCCCTCAGAACTACGAGGGCTACCGTCCCATCAGCCTGGCCATTCAGGTGCTTAGCCCAAAAAAGGCCCACCGGCACGAGGGCTTTCAGCATTGCGTACAGTTCCAGAACATTCTGAGCCAAGTTAAAAATGTAGATGTACACCAGTTTTTATGCCCAATGCCTATAAGTTGAATGCTGTCTCAAAAAATTTGTCGATGCACATTTTCCTCCTCCAATGGCTCAAAAAACACTGCCATTTGTTCAGACTTAAGGCAATGTGTTGCTAACCTTAAATTAAACTAGGAAATCATCGTTAAGGTGTTTTATGCAACACTTAACGGATTTTAAGGGATTGCTTAAGGGAAAAGACAATACTTAAGGGAAATCTTAAGGGTTTTCATCATTTCACTTAAGGAAACCCTTAAATAACACTTAAGCGTTTTTTAATGCAACACCCTTAAGTTTAAGGGACATTTAAGGGAAAACTTAAGGGGAAATTTCACTTAAGGTGTTTTATGCAACCTTGCACAGGTGATCAGTGGACAACAGCTTCCCAAAGTGAATATCAAAGAGGGCTCGATTGTGGACCCGTTGGTGAGAGTGGAGATCCACGGAGTGCCAATGGACCAGGCCAAGCAGGAAACCCGATACATCGACAACAACGGTGAGGCCCAGGCGCGTTCGCTGACCCAATGACGCGATCGTTAACCGAGAACATTTGCAGAAAACCTTCTCCCTGCCATTTCCTGTACAGGATTCAACCCAGTGTGGTACGACAATCTGCAGTTCACCGTACACGTTCCTGAGCTGGCCCTCGTACGCTTTGTCGTGGAGGATTACGACAAGACTTCCAAGAATGACTTTGTTGGC
Source organism: Anguilla rostrata (assembly GCF_018555375.3). Classification (NCBI taxonomy): domain Eukaryota; kingdom Metazoa; phylum Chordata; class Actinopteri; order Anguilliformes; family Anguillidae; genus Anguilla; species Anguilla rostrata. The sequence goes on from NC_057947.1 coordinate 10,842,875, forward strand.
CAGTACACCTTGCCACTGACTTGCATTCAACAAGGTGAGAGATGTGTGCTATATTTTTAAGAGATCCTTGTTCTTTTCTGGACCCAACATGTAGTCTCACCCCTAGATGTCCCTAGAGTAGAGTAAACGGAAGTAACAGTTATAGTTTGTGTGGTTTGTGCTTAAGAAGTCCTGCAATATGATTGCTTCTAGCAGGTGCAACCAGCGTTGAGTGAATTAGTAATTTGACATACCTCCTGAGAATTTTCCAGTTTGAATCATTTTCAGTTACTTATGCCAGATCAATTTTCATTGGAAGAAGCAACTAACCACTGGTTCAATATCAAAGCTTCCTGGAGGTTGAGTGGACTCAGGGAAGACCAATTTCATACCGCCTTGTACCTACAGTAAACGCAGACAGACAATTGACTTGTTTTTCTCACATTTGCAGGATATCGTCACATCCATCTTCTGTCTAAGGATGGAACCAGCATCCCTCCGGCCTCCCTGTTTGTGCACATCAGGATGTCTGACCTCCCGTTATCGGGGCTGGGGCCTTAACGACCTGCAGAACGACCACGTTCCTCCTGGGAGCTCAACTCTGAAACCGGGACGAACGCATGAAAGCCTCCTAAAAAACGCAGAGTTTTTTTGGCTGGACCGCAACAGCAGCGCCAGCCCTACAAACGCGAATGTCTGTGACTGAGTGAGTGACAGTGAGTGAGTGATGAAGTTACACCATTGGTCGGCCGGATCACGTGTGTTAGGTCCAGCCATTTACTAGGTTTTAACCTTGTCTTGTTTGCTCTTCACTTGTCTTTCGGTAAACAAGAGTTGACAAGTCAATTTGCTTTGAACAAAAGTTACAGTTTATATATGAGAAACTGGGCAGATCACAACGGTACAGAAAGCCTGTATCAGCAGCAACTTCAAATGATGATAACTTCAACTACGAGCGAAATGTCTTACAAAAAAAAAAAAGCGCGCCAAAACGTTGTAGATTTGTGTGCTTGGAAGGGTTATACAGTGACTGCTTGCATGTTTTGAGGTTTTTTATTTCACTAATAATCTAAAGATCTGCGTTATTTAGCTGTGTGAATTCAGGGGCCAGATGTATTGCCACAGAAGCCTTAGGGAGCAGCCCCACACCGCTGTCATATGCGTCACAGACTGAGCTAATGATGCTGTCACTACGGGGTTTATTTGTTGACAATCAACGGAGATTGCCGACGGCTCTTAACATTTTTACATTTGGTTTATGCACGTCAAAAATAACTAACTCAAATAACTAAACTTTTGATATAGATCAGTATAAATAATGACATACTTGTTTATCCTTTAACTCCTCAGTATCCATTCACAAATGCTGTAGTCAGTCCTTGTCATTTCCAACATGTTGTTGAGCTCATATTATGTTAGCATTTGACTAAATGAAATGTATTTTTATTGATTTTAGCAAGTTTGCTAGTTGGTACACAGTAACATCAGCTAGCGGTTTTTGGTTACAACATAAATTCAGTAAAGCTAGAAACACTGGTGTGCAAAATACGTGCCTAGATAGACATTTTGACTTTAATTACTGTGTAAAACAATCATGTTGCGATAACAGTGACGCTAGCACAAACCAGCATATATTCGTTTTATAAAAGCTTGCGGCATTCTGGATGGATACGAAATGGCCTGAATTGAGTCACAGACACCCAACAGTCTATTTGGTTAGCGAACAACAACTCTTGTGTCCAAGCAATGCAATTCTCAGCTAACACTGCTGTCTATTTCTCCAAATACCAAAATACCAATTCATTGGTTGAGTCACAGTAGACAGAGCTGGGATTGAACTTTGAAAATGACCAAAAGTGTGGAGATGCACATTTTTCGCGACTCTGAATATTTGTTTTGTTTCTACATCAGTAAGACCTCAATGAAAAAGGAAACCCATCATTTTTGGCCCCTCAGCACCACTTCAGCTCCCACCCCTGGACACTTTCAGCAGGGTACTGCTTTAAATGCTGTAGTTACCAACACGGCCACACCCTTAGACCTGGACATCACCTTAAATCAACAGCAACTCTCAGAACCTTCAATGTTCTGAGTATTTAAAAAAAAAAAAAAAAAAACGGTTTGCGCGAATTACACGTAAATAGGATCTCAAACACTCGGCTGATGCTTATCATTTTATATGAAATGTCTATAGATTTTGGTGGTTTTATTAGGATTATATTTTTATACGTGTATTTTACTCTTATGGGATATTATGTGTAACATACTATAATGTTTTATTACAACTCTGAGCCTTTTTTGTAACAGCAGTTTCAGCGGACCATCTTGTATCTGGTTCTTATGTACAAATGTAATTATGTATCTAGACAAGTATGTATTCCGTAAGTCATGTATATCTACAAATAAATTTGATTTAAAAATGATTTTACTTTCCACAAAGCACAGAAAATCCCAACGGCTTCTTCTAAAAAAAAGTATGAACTATTGAATGAACGTCTTAATGCATGCATGCTATTCCGACGATTGCCGACACACTCTGGTAAGACCGACTACTTTAAATTCAGGACGGTTGCATTTTACCGTTACAATAATATCACATGCATGTTTCTTCCAGTTCATTTTCTTGCTTTTAATTTAATACTCGGCGCATTTAATTATTGCACAACTTAATTAAACGCGCATTCTAATAATTCTAATGAACACCTTTCCCGCGGTTTCAATTCTATACGTCAGCGTCAGAAAACACAGCCAATGCAAAAGAGTAGCTCTCATGATTTTAATCACTCCTTTTCCATGGATTCTCATAATACCCGTTTTCTAAATTCACAACAGTACCGTTAAAGAGATTATTAAGTCGTAAGTTACATTTAGTGTCAGTCTCCAACTTTGAATTCCCAGATATACAGCCAGTAGGATTCTACTCATGAATATTCACATCTAGCAAAGCATAATTAACTTCAACAAGCCAGACAATCTTTCAATAAATACAAAATATGTGAGAAATAGACACATTTCAACTCTCAAGAAAAATGATGCTGAAAACAAAGGTACTAAATAAGATACTGATGTTAGATGATGAAATGGCCTCTTTTGGGACTTAGCAAAGCACTTTTAGAACTAAGCCACTGCAGGTCATGGTCATGAGCCATGGTCCAGACCAAGATCGGAACCAGAACTCTGTGTGAACAATATTCATACAACAAGTGGTATGAACTTTTCAGTGTGAAACATATTCATACAAGAAGCAGTATGAACATTTCAGTGTGAAACATATTCATACAACAGGTAGTATGCACTTTTCAGTGTTCAGAATTCAAAGAGTAGCACCTGAGAAGCACAGATCAATGAATGTACCACTCACTTCATATTCTTTACATTACATTATGAGTCAGGTGTTCCTGTCTGTAGCCAGGGACTTCTTGTGTACAATTTAAAAAGAATGAATGAATTAATTAATGAACAATATAAATGAGTGGATTGGCATTAAAATAATAATTGTCTTGAACAAACGGCAAGTTTTCATAACAGAGACAAAGATATCAGCTGCAACATTTCAGTGCTAGATACTGCCCTTCCAAAAAAGAGGTATACCATATGTATGCATTTAATGTGTTGTGTATGGGTGTGTATATTTATTTACAGCTTATTTACAAGATTTATTGCATTGTGTCTAAACCTGCAGTGCCCATGCAGTCACCAGTTTAGAATATCACATTTGTATATATTATATATATAATATATATTATAAGTACATTGGTACTAATATTAGAGTTCTTAGCATATGTGACAGCAGGGCTCTATTGTCCCTCTCCCTGATTGGTCTCAGCCGTGTCTTGCCCCGCCTCTGGCCCCGCCTCCCCGGGCCCCTCCGCCCCGGGCTCCAGGCGGGCCTCCTGCAGGGAGACGGTGTGGGGCCCGGGGTCCCGGCCCACGCCCCGCTCCACGCTCTGCTCGGGGTGGTGGCGCCGCAGGTGCTTGACCACCTGGAACTTCTGCTTGGCGGTGTAGGCGCAGTGCAGGCAGTGGAAGGGGTGCCGCTGGGTGTGCGTGAGGTAGTGGTGGCGCAGGCCGGCGGGCCAGCGGAAGGCCCGGCGGCAGACGCGGCAGACGTAGGGCCGCGCCTCGCTGTGCTTGCGCTGGTGCGTGCTGAGCAGGAAGCGGGTCTTGAAGGCCTTGCCGCACTCCTCGCAGATGAAGCCGCGCGCCTCGCGGTGCCGCGTCTCCCGGTGGATCCGCAGCGCGTCCGCCCGGTTGGTCCGGTACTCGCACTCGTCGCACGCGTACGGCTTGGCTCCTGCAGGGCGGGGAGGGGCGGGGGGGCGGGATGCACACACAAAACAGCCGGGACGTTAGCGACGTTAGCCGTTTCGACAGGACGGTGCGTTAGCGACGTTAGCCGTTTCGACAGGACGGTGCGTTAGCGACGTTAGCCGTTTCGACGGGACGGCGGCCTTAGCGGGCGGACGCGTACCTGTGTGTTTGGTCATGTGGTACTTGAGCTGGTTGACCCACTTGCACTTGTAGCCGCACTCCGGGCAGAGGTACTTCCGCTCGTCCTGGTGAATCCTCATGTGGTACTGAGGGGGGAACAAAGACCAGCCTTTTCACTCCTCACTCACAGCTCACCAGGCATCTGCCCAGGTAGCATTAGCAGGTTAGCAAGAACAATTAGAAAGCCACTGCTCATATGTTCTCACATACAGAATAAAATAAGTTACAGTTTGTAAGTTTGTTTTAGAACACTGTTTAAATTTGGTTAAGTTTTCTTCATATCCTGACAGATCAATAGATTAAAAGCTCTAAGAAAAAAAAAGAGTTGCCAGCTCAGTTCTCTAACCATTCTGCTACACTTCCACCCATACGCCCTCCATTAACATGCAAACAACAAACCAGATACAACAGCCGCAATGAAACTGTGGAGTTTGTAATATTTTTGTCTCATTATCATTTTTAGAAAATCTTTTAAAAATTCTTAGTCAGGAAGTTAAATGTTAAAGTGAAGCTGAAATGTGAGCGGCTTGGGGTGCAGGTGGTGGTAAGGCGGTGTGCGGGACAGCGATCGATCGGGGCGGAGGGGGAGGGGGGGCCCACCTTGAGGCGCGAGGGGTCGGCACAGGCGTAGCTGCACTGCTCGCAGCGGTATGGCTTCTCGCCGGTGTGCACGCGCACGTGCCAGGTGATCTTCTGACGGTTGCGGGTGGAGTACTGGCAGTCGGTGCACTGGTAGAGGCGGGCGCCGCCGTGGCCGCGGACGTGCTGCTCCAGCACCAGCCGGTGGCGGCAGCGGAAGTCGCACGCCGCGCACCGCAGGGGCCGGTCCTCCGGGGGGCCGCCCTCGTGCTCGTCCAGCAGGTGCTGGGCCAGCGCCTGCTTCTCGCGGGCGGCGAACGGGCACTCGGGGCAGCGCTGGGCGAAGTGGGTCCTGCGGTGCTCCTCCAGGGCGTCCCGCGTGTCGCAGCGGGCCCCGCAGGCGGCGCAGCTCAGCGGCGGCGGGTGCTCCCGGAGCGCGTGGGCCCTCAGGGCGGCCCGGCTGCGGCAGGCCAGGCCGCAGGCGGGGCAGGCCGGCGGGCCGGCGGCCTCCCGGTGCAGCCGCAGCCGGTGCTGCGTCAGGGCGGTCTCCGAGCTGAAGCGGGCGGGGCAGAGGGCGCAGGCGTGCCGGGGCTCCCCCCGGTGGCAGCTGAGCGCGTGGCGGGCCAGGTCGTTGAGGCCGTAGCCGCTGTAGTCGCAGGACGGGCAGAAGTGGGTGGGGCGGCGCTCGTGCACCCGCCGGCGGTGCAGCCGCAGCTTGGACGTGGTGCCGAAGGTCCGCGGGCACAGCGGGCACGGGTGGCGGCCCACGCCAGTGTGCAGCGACTCGTGCGCCTCCAGGCGGTAGCGGCGGGCGGTGCTGAAGCCGCAGAAGCGGCAGGCGTGCGGCCGGGCGCCCTCGTGCTTCAGGGCCACGTGCTGGGCCAGGCAGCGCTCCTGCTTGCAGGTGAAGGCGCACAGCTCGCAGCGGAGGCGCGCCCTCCCGCCCCGCCCGCCCGCCGCGGGCCTCCGCCCCCCCTCGCCGTGGACCCGCGCGTGGCGCCCGAGGGCCTCCTCCGACCTGGCCACGAAGGAGCAGCGCTGGCACTGCACGTCGCCCGGCTTCATGCAGCCCTTCGCCCGGTGCCGGTCCAGCGCCCTCTTCTGGTGGCACGTGAAAGGACAGCCCTCGCAGGCGAAGCGAGCGGCGGCCTTCGCGCCCTTCGCGCTCTTCGCCGCCTCGCCTGCGTCCTCCTCGCCTCCTTCCTCACCCCCGTAGTCTTCATCGCTATCGTCATCCTCCTCCGTTTCCGCAGCCTTAGTCAGTCGCTGTCGCCTCGAGTTTTTGGCGACACGTTTTTTCGAGTTTTTCGCTGCGCAAGCTGTGCAATGCCTTTCTATGGTCGCCAGCCTACAGGAAGTAAAGGAGCACTTGTTACATTTGAATCTGTCCTCCTCTTTCCTGTATCCCAGCTCACCCTCTAAATTGGAGGACTCTTCGGCAGGAGCTGGCTCTGCAGGGTCCACTGAATTAGCCTGGTCTGTGGCCGTTAGCTTCTTCCTGTCCTCTTCTCCCGGCACAGCAGGCTCCGCCCACTCCTCCTGAGTGGCGGTGCGGGCCTCTGCAGAGCAGCTGGGCCTTTCCTCCTCCCTTCCACACTGAGGGGGCGCGGCTGCTTGTTCGCCGGTCTCGTTACCGTGGGAACCACACCCCGACTGATTACTCTCAGCCGCGGTCTCCCCCCGCGGTTCCGTCACGCCGCTCGGGCCGGGCGCGGGGGGGGGGCCCTCTCCGGACCCCCCGGCGGCGGGGCGGGGGAACCTGCGGCTCCTCTTCAGGAGGACGGGGCACTTCCTGAGCCTGTGGGTGTCCAGGCCGCGCCGCTGCTTGAACTGGGCGCCGCAGTCCTGGCACCGCAGCGCCGCCCTGCTGGCCGGGCAGGCCGAGCGCTGGTGCTGGGCGAGGGAGGCCTGGCGGCGGGTGACGTAGGAGCAGCGCTCGCAGCGGTACACGCTGCCCTTGGTCTGCACCACCAGCATCTGCACCCGGCCCTCCAGCACCAGCGCCTCCGCCTGCTCCCTGTCCCGCCTCTTCAGGGCCTTGAGGGGGGACTCCGGCCTCGGGGACCCCTCAGCCGCCGCCGCCTCCGGGCGTCCCGAGGGAAGCGCGGCCTCCTCTTCCCCGGGGTTTCGGCTGGGGGCGGCCCCCCCCGCCCCCCCTCGGCCCTCCGCCTCGCCCTCCTCGTCGCTTCGCTCGCCGCAGTCCGCCACCGAGGCGTCGTCCTCCTCTGCGTCCGACGGCCTTGGCGACGGCGCGGCGGGCTCGGCCCCTCGGGCGGGGAGCGATTCGGGGTCCCCGGGCGCTCCCTCTGAAGCGGCGTCCCCCGCGCCCCCAGCCGCACCCTGCACACGGAGCGCATCCGCGCACCCCTCGCTCAGCATCGGGGTCAAAACCAAAGTGCAGCACTCCTCCTCCTCCTGCCCCGCCACCGATTCGCCACTCGCCGCAATTTCGGCGACTGTCGACTCTTGGTCGACGGCGACAGGACCGCCCCGTTTGCCCGGGACGCTTCCCCCTTGGCCCGCGGCGGTACCGGTACCGGCACCGGCGGCCTCCAAAACGCGGCCCCTCCCGCCCGAGACTCCCGCCGACCGGCTGTCCGCGCGCCCCGCCCCGGCCGAGCTCCCGCCTCCCCCCGGCTGCGGCGCCGGCCCCTGGGGGCAGAAGCTGAGGGACGCGGCGGCGGCGGCGCTGTTCTCCCGCTCCCGCTGGGCGTAGCGCTCCAGCCACGCCGTGTCGCCGGGCACGTAGCCGTGCGCCTTGCGCTTGTGCAGGAACAGGCTGGTGCTGCTGAAGGTGCTGTATGCGCAGAGCGCGCAGCGGAACTCCCGCAGGCGCGTGTGCTTGCAGTTCTCGTGGTTGTGCAGCGCCTGCCGGTACTGCGTGCGGTAGGCGCAGTACTTGCACTGGAAGACGGGCGGCTGGCTCTCGACGCCGCCGCCGCCGCCCTGCGCGTGCTTCAGCTGCATGTGCTTGCGCAGCTCGTACTTGCGCTTGCAGGAGAAGGCGCACACCTCGCAGATCAGCGACTTCTCCTGGTGCCGCAGCTTGTGGCTGCTCAGCTGGTCCGCGCGGTGGCAGCGGTACGAGCACTGGTCACACTGGTACCTGAGGAGAGAGCGGACGCGCGTTAGAGAACAGGCTGAAGGGAAGGAAACTGGTCCTGTCCCTGATTACGTCTAATTATGAGTTATGTACACATTATTCATTTATCAGTCGCCTGTATCGCACACAGGGCCTTAGATTTGTGTGAAGTGCTGTTTTTTACCAAGCACACTCAGATACTGGCAGGTTTATATTTGCAGAAACAAAGGTTTAAATATGTACAGGCTTAACAAACACCAGCTTAAATATGCACAGGCTTAAATATGTATTGACTTAAATATGCACAAGCTTAAATATGCAGCCTTAAATATGCACAGGCTTTTATATGTATAGACTTAAATATGCATAAACCTGAATATGGACAGACTTAAATATGCACAGACTTAAATATTTCTTGTCTTAAATATGAATGTCTTGCCTAAATCAATTCAATGTTTCTCATTCTGACACCGTATCAAAGTAGCTGAGATGACGGTCTCCTCAGACAACACCCTAATTCACTATATGGTCTCCCTGTGCATCTGTAACCACCCCCCACCCCCACCCCCCCCCAAAAAAAAAAGGTAGCGGCCGGACTGACCGGAGGTCCCCCGCATGCTTGCGCATGTGCACGTTCAGGTAGTGCTTCCACTTGGTGACGTAGCCACACTCGGAGCACATGTGGTTCTTGGCGTCGGAGTGCGTCAGCATGTGCTTGGAGAGATAGGTCTCATCCCGGCACCTGAAATTACACAGCTTGCACTTATGCGGCTTTTCTCCTGGAAAACAATTACAGTCGGCCCGTTAAAAACACGCGTCAGTCACAGCGCTTTCTGATATTACAGACGTGACAGAGGGCAGCAGTGACCACAGTTACGCTGCAAAAAACAACCGTCTTAACAAGTGTTTTAGCCTTGTGTTTTGCCTTATTTCTTTCTCTCCTATAGAAAATATTAGCTTGTTTTAAGTCATTTTTTGCTTAACAAGTGAAACCCCACTCACCCCATTTGCAGTATTTTCGCCTTATTTTGCCAAAAATGTAATAGAAATAAGTCTACACACTAAAGTGCTTGTTAAGACTTTGGTCTGGTTTGGTTTTTGCAGTGCACTGCCTGTGCATTAGGGTTAGGGTTAGGGGTTAGGGTTGGGGTTGCAGTTAGGGGTTACAGATTAGGGGTTAGGGATTAGGGGTTACAGGTGAGGGGTTAGGGTTAGGGGTTACAGGTTAGGAGTTAGGGTTTAGGGGTTACAGGTTAGGAGTTAGGGTTTAGGGATTAGGAGTTACACGTGAGGGGTTAAGGTTTGGGGGTTAGGGGTTAGAGGTTAGGGTTAGGGGTTACAGATTAGGGGTTAGGGGTTATGGGTTTGGGTTAGGGGTTAGGTTTAGGGGTTAGGGGTTATGGGTTAGGGGTTAGGTTTAGGGTTTAGGGGTTAGGGGTTATGGGTTTGGGTTAGGGGTTAGGTTTAGGGTTTAGGGGTTAGGGGTTAGGGGTTAGGTTTAGGGTTTAGGGGTTTAGGGGTCAGGGGAGTCCCTCACCGGTGTGCAGGAGCATGTGCCGCCCCAGCACCCGCTTGTGCGCGGTGACGAAGCTGCACTGCGGGCAGCGGTGGATCTTCTCGTTGGCGTGCAGGCGGCCCACGTGCCCGTCAAACTCCACGGGGTTGAAGGTGGCGAAGGGGCAGAAGGCGCAGACCAGCCGGCGGTCGCCGGCGTGGCCCTGGCGCCTGTGGCGCTGGAAGCGGCTCTTGTTGGAGCAGGAGAAGTCGCACTGCTCGCAGTGGAAGGCCAGGTGCGTGCGGTGGTGCGCCTCCATGGCCTCCGGGCTCCCGAAGAGGGCGCGGCAGGCGTGGTGGCGGCACTCCACGACGCCGGCCCCGTGGGCGTCGGCCGCGTGCCTCCGCAGCTCCCGCCGGTCCGCCGCCTGGAAGCCGCAGCCCTCCTGGAAGCAGCCGAGGGGGCGGCCGTCCGGCGCGGCGCGGTGCGACTTCATGTGCGCCTTCAGGGCGCGGCTCAGCCGGAAGCCCTTGCCGCAGGCGGGGCAGGGGTACGGCGCCGCCGCCGCCGCCCCCGTCCCCTCCCCCTCCTCCTCCTCCTCCTCGCCGTGGACGCCGGCCAGGTGGCGGCGCAGGGCGTTGCGCTCCACCGCGCGGTACTCGCACAGGTGGCAGCGGTGCGGCTTCTGGCCCTCCTCGCGCAGGAGGTGCACGCGCAGCTTGCTCTTGCTGGTGAAGTGGCGGCGGCAGGCGGGGCACTGCAGCCGCGGGTCGGGGAAGTGCAGGTGCATGTGCTCCAGCAGGTGCGTGCGCTTCTTGAAGCAGCGCCGGCACTCCGGGCAGATGTGCGTGCGGAACATGTGCTCCGTGCCCTCCGCCACGTGACCTTTTTTCGTGCAGGGGAGACGGCGGGTCAGCGTCGAAACGCCGGCGCTCACTTCACCGTAACTTTTAATTTAAACGAAAACGGACGCGACACGGGTGAAAAACATGCCGGGGGTACGAAATGAGACTTACATGTCGAGTGGTGGTCTTCTGGGCCTGTGGCAGCTGCGGTCCCTTCCCTCTCCTTCTCTTCTCTTGCTTTCTTATTGATGTGTCCCTCCTCCTCCTCCTCCTCCTCTTCTTCTTGAGGCTCATCGGCCGTGGGAGGAGTGTTGGTCTGGGGCCTTTTCCGCCTCCCTGGTGCACACGGCCCGTTCCCATGCAACTCTGCCCCTCTTGAACTCACCTCCATTTTCTCTGAGTCGTCAGCTTGCTCCCCTGAGTAACAAGACCATTTACAGCAATGATGTGACCCTGGAGTGCAATGCACATTCACTCAGAATAGCTACTAGCATACAGCACATTCACTCAGAATAGCTACTAGCATACAGCACATTCTATGCAGACTAGCGACTAGCATACAGCACATTCACTCAGAATAGCTACTAGCACAGAGCACATTCTACACAGAATAGCTACTAGCATACAGCACATTCTATGCAGACTAGCTACTAGCATACAGCACATTCTACACAGAATAGCTACTAGCATACAGCACATTCTACAGACAGCGATAGCAACACTTCATCTGATCTACTAGCACGAGCACATTCTACACAGAATAGCTACTAGCATACAGCACTTAGCAGACTAGTACTAGCTACGACATTAGAATAGCTACTAGCATACAGCACATTCTATGCAGACTAGCTACTAGCATACAGCACATTCTATGCAGAATAGCTACTAGCATACAGCACATTCTATGCAGACTAGCTACTAGCATACAGCACATTCTATGCAGAATAGCTACTAGCATACAGCACATTCTATTCACAGCACTAGCACAGAACACATCATAGAACACATTCTCAACTACTCTCTGGATGCCCAACAACAATGATGAGCATGTAACATAAATGCTTAACTTTAATAACATACTAAATTCTGACTTCAGACCACTTCAGAGTAATGGCATTAGCCTGAGGTTAATGCAGAAGACAATTTTCTGGAGAAGAAATGCTTGCTGTGCATATTTTCTTTGCAAGACAATGCAGTCATTCCGTTGGATGAAATTTCAACACTGAGACATGTAAGCACAAGGCAGTAAATGGAAAGGCCGGGCGTAAACAATAAGGTCCTCTTACCTTCATCACCAGCGCCAGGGGGGTGACTTGTCCGGCGGTGCTCGCCCAACTGCTTGGCATTTGCCGTGGTGAATTGGCACTGGGGGCAGTGGAAAGGCACGTGGTTGCGCCTGTGTTTCTCCATCTCCTCCCCAGTGCGGAACGCCAGGCGACAGGAGCGGACTGCACAGGGGACCGGCGTCAGAGAGTGCGCAACGCGCAGGTGCGTCTGGTACTCCCGCCGGTCCGCACCGACGAACTGGCAGCCAGGCTCCGAACACTGCACGGGACCTGGGGGCTCCACCGCATGGCTTCTGAAGTGTCTCTTTAACGTGCTGGGAAGCGGGAAGGTCTCATCGCACCGCGGGCACTTGTACAGGTCCGAACGCGTCTTTACTGTAGCCTCCTCCGGCGGCGGCAGGCGCGGCGTGCAGGAGGTCGAAGCCGAAACCAGGCAGGGATGAGACGAAAAAAGATTGCTGTCGGGAAAATTCTGCCGGCACTTCTCACAGTGGTACAATCCTTCGGTCTCCAGTGACACGTCTGTTAATTCTGTTGAAGAGAAATGACACGTCCGTCACTAAACACTGCAACGAATTTTAAACAACGCGCTCATTGCTGCCGTAATAGGTCCCGTCAAAAGCGTATGTATCTGTGAACGCTGAAGTATAACGGTCGTGGTATTACCTATTGTGTCACCGTTGACAATTTTTTCCAGCAGTACTTCTGTGGCGCTGCTGTGATCCACAGTCTCCGCTGAGTTTGTGTCCATGGCTGCTCCGGAAGACTGCTCGTTTATGGTGCTGTTGAGGAAAGAACCTGGAACTCAAGGGATCTTATCTCCCACAGTGCGATGATAATGACCGTTGCGTTGGCCACCCAGAAACAGTCTGGCAGGTGCTTTTGTTCCCCCGAATTCTTCTCTTTTCTTAACATATAACGGTACTTCACATAACACAGAAATAAGACTGTTTTCATTATACAGTAACATGACAAATAGTTAGCTACTGTTGTCGTAGAATTATTTCTTACTGTAAAGAATCCCTGACTTGTTTACATTCTGGACAGATGTGACTGCAATGTGAATCTATCGCAGTTTTCGTCGCAGCACTTCCGACACAAGCAATATCGGGAGCACTATCCTAAAATATCCCATTACCATGAAGAGTGCCTGTCCCGCTCGCATATTAATGTGTTACCAGCCAGCACAATTAGACGATACCAAGAAATGCTATCTTTGGGGAGAAATGGCTATATGCTGTCACTGTCATGGTTCCATATTCCGTTTGCTACTGGTCGTGGTTTGTACTAATCGACGCCTTTTGCGTGCTAATCGGCTACTCAGCATCCCTGTTGAAGAAACTGAGTGCTTATTCAGGGAACTGAGTGTGGTAACCTTCAGAACCGCCTGAGGGCGCTCCGACATTCCCTTTGATTATGACTGATTGTTTGCACCTGACTGAGCGAGTTTATATACGCTCACGTGAGCTCTGTTCTTCGCTTTAGTGTCTATTTGCGTTACACGAAAGCCGGTAACAGTGAAAAGCTCTCTTAGCGAAAGTGTGGTAAGGAAAAAGGTATAGGATTTTCTGAATCTAGCTTTTGTTCTGACTAGCAGTAAGACTTCGGTCCTACTAGTCACCTAGCTTTATTCTTTATTTCCTTAAACGCCTTTTTGCCTTCCTCATCAGGAGACACCTTTTCTTTCGCTTTTCTCCAGACTGCACTGCAGTCTTTCTAAAGTTCACTCACTCCTTATGCCTCCGTTTCGTTCTCATGTAGAGACGTTTCACGGTGGGATCATCTCCCTTAGGAGTTGAGTCATTTCTTTTCGTTACCCCCTCTAGTCTCTAACGGAGACCTAGTGGTTATTCCACTTTGGTGGTTAACTCAAAGAAACCGCTTTTTGAATTCACTGTAGTTGCGTGTGGTCGTTAGCACTTCCCCACCCTCACAGTCACTGCATTTAGATGAAACCTAACATGCATAAAAAAACAAACAAACAAAAAAAAGTCCATCACTAGTGCAATCTGTTTATAATGCCATCACAGCGCAGAGTGTTTATAACCATATAGCGATGCACTCCCTTACAAAAAAAGAAGAAAAGAAAACTGTAGACTATACGTGAAGTCTGAATATAGACCCACTGGTCTGCCTTTGACAACTATGGGACTAAACTGCCTACTTGAGTATACTTCATGTACTGAAAGTTGCAGAGAAGTTCAAGTATAAGCCTAAGTGATTAAGAGTTCAGAAGTGAACCTAGTATCCATTCTTATTTTAAGAACGTATGCTACGTCAGTGTGCATATAAAACGTTGTAGGCTCCAACTTGTCAAAGTTCCCTTTAGCCTAAAACTGGTTATTCAATTAGTAGGCCTATCATATGATATCATGAGACATCCCACCACCACCCCATCATAGAATTCAAGGACGAATCCCTACTTAGAAAACTGAAGTGAGCCTCAGCCATGTTTTTGGCTTAATTAAACAGACCGTACAGGCAAAAATGTTATTTTTGGGAGAAATCATTGAAAATGCATGATGATAGGACAACACCTTATTCCTGATTTCTTTATTGTTTTTTGTTTTTTTGTAAGGGGTTGCGGCGCTATATGGTTTTAAACACTTCGCGCTATGATGGCATTACAAACAGATTACAAGGGTGATTGATGAGTTATTTATTTATTATCAATAATAGGTTTGATCGAAATGCAGTAGCTTACCAGGATATAGCCTTCCCCCCAAAAGTCAAGATGGCATTTCTCGATATCGCCTAATTGTGCCGCCTGATAATACGCAAGCGGGTCAGGCACTTTTCAAGGTAAGAATACATTTTTGGACAGCGCTTCCGATATTGCTTGTGTCGAAAGTGTTGCGACGAAAACGGCGAAAAATTGCAGTCACATCTGTACAGAATGTAAACAAGTCAGGGACTCTTCACGGTAAGAAGAAATTTTACGATAACGTTACCTAATGCATTTTTACGAGCGAGCAAAGCTTTCTAGGGAATGTTGCAAGAAATATTTCTGATTTGTCCTTATCAATAAATATAGACAGACAATGTTGTCCTAAAAATTCAAAATTAAAAAGCGAACAGTGTATGTATCTATTAAGTTAACAGACAGAGCCGGCTTGTCCAGCGCTGCATATTCAAAACAAATTAGGACCTCCTGCGTGAGCTTTCGAGACTTCTGTCTCTGATAAACAGCGCATTTTAGCTAGCCGTCAGATCACGGTTTAAATCGTTCACTTAAGAATACCTTTCTCGGAATGAAAGCTTTGAGAACAGGTTCACACAATACGTAAAAAACGAGAAGCCTTTTAAACGCAACAGTTTTATCAGCCGTAGGTAGCTGAATTATTGACAGTTTACTCACATCATTCCGTATCAGCTTGTCTGAGTCGCCATTTTTTGTTTATTTTTGGTTTGAGTGGTGCGCAGCATCAAATTCCTCCACTGGACAAGTTTGTCCACAAAATGCCTTGGTAGCAAACATATAAAAATAGATATAAACATTTAAATAAGGTATCGCTCTTTTAAAACATTCGTCATAGCTGTATCCCTCCGAAATTAGTATATTTATGACATTTTGCGATTTTTCCCTTATAGGTAAGAACTATAGTTGGTACCTTTTTTTCTATCGGACACATTTAACTGAAGGACAGCGGAAGTTATTAGAGGTCGCCATGTGATTTGTCGGCTGAAATATGATTCAAAGCAAATAGCTGTGTCCAATGCAAAGGCTTGGTAGGATGTCAAACAAAATAACATGTACAGTAAAGTAGCAAAATGTGTCTTGCAAATTGTATACATTCCAGTCATAGTCAACCGTGTGGCGTATGTGTATGCATAAATTAGGAACCCGGACAACATATAGCTGGGTCGTTAGGCCGGTCGAAACTAGCTCGTTTTGTCCGAAGTGGCATTATAGGTGAGTAGGCAGCTAAATTTTTTTCATAGAATCGTTTAGTCGGTGTTACACAATGATATATGTAACCTATTGAATAACTCTATTAAAATAATCATAAGCATGATATCTACAGTGGATAATTTCAATGAAATACCATTAACTTTACGAGGAAAATACTTGCTAGATGTAAAAATGCTAAATAAAAAGTTCTGTTCTTTCTTTCGTTTTTCCCTCTGTCTGGCAGGTTGTCCAGTTACTTATTGTTTGTGATGGCTGATTTCAGCTTCCCAAACCCCTTGAACACTTATTTCTCTTAGTGTAAAAGTTTGATTCAGGTCCATCTGTTCAGGGCAAAGGTTTTTACACCATTGTGTACCCTTTAAGACCATGCCCCTTTCAGACTTCTTGGGGGCTCTGAAGGATAACCCCTATTTTGGGGCTGGCTTTGGGCTGGTGGGGGTTGGCACGGCACTGGCGTTAGCCAGGAAGGGGGCTCAAGTTGGCATGATATTCTTTCGGCGAAATTACATGATCACCCTGGAGGTCCCCAGCCGGGACAAGAGCTATCATTGGCTGCTCAGCTGGATCACCAAACACGCCCGCCACACACAGCACCTGAGTGTGGAGACTTCCTACCTGCAGCACGAGAGCGGTCGCATTCATACCCAGTTCGACTTTCACCCCAGCCCCGGAAACCACATCATCTGGTGAGTGACTTCTACCCACAGCATTATAGAATACATTAAGCACACTGAGCAACATTAGCATTACCTGAGCAAACTGAGCAACATTAGCATACCCAGAGCAAACTGAGCAACATTAGCATACCCTGACCAAACTGAGCAACATTAGCATACCTTGACCAAACTGAGCAATATTAGCATACCGATGCTAATGTATACCAATACTACAGGAGCATACAAATTCTATGCATTGAGAATAAACGCAAACAGAACCTGTTCTAAGCAATGTGCCTGTGCTTGTTCACACCGGATCTGCAGGTACAAACACAAATGGATCAGAGTGGAGAGGACCAGGGAGAAGCAGATGGTGGACCTCCACACGGGCACACCGTGGGAGTCGGTCACATTCACTGCGCTGGGGAGGGACCGCGAGGTCTTCTTTAACATCCTGCAGGAAGGTAGTACCGTGCAAAAACACCAGCCGTGTGCGGATGCTGTTGTCCAAAGCCCCTGCTGTAATTTAATGTCCTCCATGTTTTATTACATATTTCTGAAGTTACCTGGCAGTGTTTTTTACACAACATTTTACAGTGCCAGTTTTAAGTGTTCATATGTTGAGTGGTCATAATGTATATTGTCTAAATGATTACATCAGCATAATGGCTGTTAAGCTGTCATGGCATTCTGGGTACTGTAGTAAAATGTCCCCTTCCCTGTGTCTCTGGTTGTCATGGCAGCGAGGGAGCTGGCTCTGAAGCAGGAGGAGGGGCGGACGGTGATGTACACGGCCATGGGGGCGGAGTGGAGGCCTTTTGGCTTCCCGCGGCGACGGCGACCCCTGAGTTCGGTGGTGCTCGACCAAGGAGTGGGCGAAGGGATAGTGGAGGACGTGAAGGAGTTCATCGGCCATCCCAAGTGGTATACGGACAGAGGTAGAGTCTGCACTGATGGCTCAGGGGATTGGATGGCATTCTGGGAATGCATAGTCCTCCCGTGCGTCTGCTTTGCCTGACTGCGCTGTGCGTTTTGTGA
The DNA here is from genome assembly GCF_018555375.3 of Anguilla rostrata. NCBI lineage: Eukaryota > Metazoa > Chordata > Actinopteri > Anguilliformes > Anguillidae > Anguilla > Anguilla rostrata. The sequence goes on from NC_057947.1 coordinate 10,860,239, forward strand.
TCCAGGGATTCCGTACAGAAGGGGCTACCTGCTTTACGGACCTCCGGGCTGTGGAAAGAGCAGCTTCATGTGAGTCACTTCCTGGGTTATTGAGCCCTGTTTCCTGTCTTCTCCTACTTTCAGTGGTTGGAGATTTCCGGCTCAAATCGAGCCGTTTACAGCAATCCACCTCAGATCATGTCACCCCTAATATTCGTGACAAAGTGGAAATTAAGAGTTTGTTTCCTTTCCTTGATTTCTATGATTTTTGTTCCTTTCTGCTGAATTGGGAAAATGGTTGTTTTTCAACAGTATTTTGGCAGGATGAAATGTTTGAAAATTAAGTAGTAGATATAATATTAAAGTAGTCTGTTGCCTGCTTACATAAATTGAGCATATTTAGCATTTGCCCTGCCTTTACATATTGACAAAATGAAGAACTGTTTGATTTCCCCTTCAGTTTACCTCCTCAGCTTCACCCTAACAGCCTAAGCTAAATTAAGCCTATTGCCTGGCAGGAATCAACCATTTCATTGATTCCAAAGGGCAGTAGGACTATAATAAACCTGGGTGTGCGTCTTATCTGTGTTCACAATCCCCCCTTTATTGTAGATCCATAGAGTGTTTGTGACATATAGAAAAAGTAAAAGAACCTGAATGGGCGAAAGAATGTGGTGAGACAGACAGTAGAAGCGAGCTGTGTATCTGCTTAGTTTTAATGTGTGTGTGTGTGTGTGTGTGTGTGTGTGCGTGTGCGTGTTTCAGCAGTGCTTGCTGGGGAATGGGCTAGTATCTATGTGTGTGTGCGTGTGTGCGCGTGTGCGCGTGCGTGTTTCAGAACAGCTCTTGCTGGAGAGCTGGGCTACAGTATCTGTCTGATGAGCCTTAGCGACCGCAGTCTGTCTGACGACCGGCTGAACCACCTGCTGAGCGTGGCCCCGCAGCAGAGCATCATCCTGCTGGAGGACGTGGACGCCGCCTTCGTCAGCCGCGAACTCCTGCCCACCGAGAGTACGGAGCGGGGTCTCACCATCGCACAGCCTCGCAATCCACACGCAATCGCACAATCTCACAGTCCACCCGCAATCTCATAATCCACCCGCAATCTCACAATCTCACAATCCACCCACAATCTCACAGTCCACCCGCAATCTCACAATCCACCCGCAATCTCACAATCCACCCGCAATCTCACAATCTCACAATCCACCCGCAATCTCACAATCCACCCGCAATCTCACAATCTCACAATCCACCCGCAATCTCACAATCCACCCGCAATCTCACAATCTCACAGTCCACCCGCAATCTCACAATCCACCCGCAATCTCACAATCTCACAATCCACCCACAATCCCACAATCCACCCGCAACTATCTCATCAGCCTATCTCACCCAATCTCCTGACACCGCTAACCACTGCACTCCCCTTCACAATCACATCCCTGCATGCAGACGTGACAGCCCCCATCTCAGTCCCCCGCGAACTCCTCCCACCGATCTACGGTCCACCCATCGTCACAGTCCCGCAATCCACACCACAGCCACCCAATCTCACATCCACCCGCAATCTCTAATCACCCGCAATCTCACAATCTCACAATCCACCCACAATCTCACATCCACCCCAATCTCACATCCACCCGCAATCTCACAATCTCACAGTACCGCAATCTCCAATCCACCCAATCTCACAATCCACCCCAATCTCAATCATTACCGCAATCTCACAATCCAAATCACCACAATCTCACAGTCCACCCCAATCTCATCAATCCACCAATCTCACATCCCAATCTGCCAATCTACCAATCTCACATCTACAATCACCAACAAGCTCAATACAGTTAGTGTTCGTATTAATCAAATCTTCACAATCCAATCCACCACTATCTCAAATCCAAAACCACAATCTTCACATCCAAATTCACCCTTGCCACTGACATTTTCCTTACTGAACTTTGTGTGTACTAAACAGAGGCTGTGTACCCAGTTGAGTGTGTGTATTAAACTGGGTTTTATATACTAATCTAAGCATTTGTACTAAACTGGGTGTGTGTTCTAAATTGAGTCTGTGTACTAAAAGGGGTGTGAGTACTAAACTGGGTGTGTGTACTAAACTGTTTATACGAAACTGAGTTTTTATACTCAATTGAGTGTGTGTACTATATTGGGTCTTGTGTACTAAATTGTGTGTGTGTGTGTACTAAGTGGATGTTACTGAAACTTCGAGCTCTGCTCAGACCCTTGCGTCAGGCGGAGGGACTCAGGGCTCTCCGCTGGATGGGTCTCAGCCGGATGCTTCTGCCCATCGAGGTCGCAGGTGTTCAGGATTCAGTCAGATTTCACTCCTGAATTAATACGGGTGTCGGATTATTTTCTTTACAAAAATCGTCTCTGTATAAAAATGCCAAAGAACTACAGATGTCTGCTAAAATAAAGGAACACTTGGGAAAATGAGGGACACAGAGTATACTGAAAGCATGTGCTTCCACACAGGTGTGATTCCTGAGTTGATTAAGCAGTTAACTTCCCAGCATGCTCAGGGTTGTGTATGAAAATGTTGGACACGCCCTGTTGCACATTATTCGCCATAGTTTTATATTGGCTGATATCAATTTTGGGCATGAGCAGGCAGATATGTCAATAACAGTAGGCTATGTTGAAAATTATACAGAGAGGGATGCTATGGTTGGTGTGTCCAGTTGCCTGTTCATTTTCTTTTGTTTGTAATTCCAAGGTAAGAAAGCCGAACGTCGCTTGCATCCGGCTCTTAAACTGCTCTGTGCTGTTGGTGTAGCGTAGCTCCTCTCCACAGGAGGGCTTCTGGAGACAGCCATGTTGTCTGCATGTCAATCACAGTGTGGTGGAGGGCTGCACAAACACAGCTGTTAAAGCACAGAGGGCCTGTTTATCCCACAGCCCTGCAGCGAGGCTCTGGGCGGGGTTGCTGCCCCAAGACCTCATGGGGTTTACTGAGGGATTATTGCTCAAAACCAAATTTTAACACTAACAATGGCGATCAGCAGGCGGTGCTGGTTTTGGCTGGCGGTCGCACGAGTTCCCTGTTGAATCGGCAGTGTAGCATAGTGGTTAGAGAACTGGGCTCTGAGGCTGCAGGTTCGATTCCCGTGTGTGGCACAGTCCCTTGTGCCTTTGAGCAAGGGACACACCCTGAACTGTTTAAATCATGTCCAGTCGAATACATGGATTGTATGTAAAAGAATGTAAACTTCAGAAAAATGGCTCTAAACGACCCCTGGTTTTCCTGCTTGCCCCCCCCCCCCCTTCACCCCAGACTGGACCCGGCTCTGATCCGGCCGGGCCGGGTGGACGTGAAGCAGTACGTGGGGCACTGCACCCCCTGGCAGCTGGCGCAGATGTTCCGGCGGTTCTACCCGGACGAGCCGGCGACGGAGGGGGAGCGGTTTTCGGAGAGCGCGCTGGCGGCCCACCCCAAGCTCAGCGCGGCGCAGGTGCAGGGACACTTCATGCTGTTCAAACTGGACCCGGCCGGCTCCATCCTCAACGTGGCCCAGATCAAGGACTGATGGGGACGCAAGGCATTCTGGGACGCAGGGCGCTGTGCGCGAGTCAGTGCCACAGCTCTGGACTTAACCGCTGTCCGCCAGTAAAGCACTATTCACACCCAGTCGAAATGTCTTCTTTTTATTAAATAAAATGGCACTTGATTAGTTCTGTGTTGCATATTGTACTGGACTGTATGACTTGTGTGAAATTAGTATGGTCTGGTTTATGACCCATACAAATGATTACTGAGGAGTGGAAGTTCAGTTGTCATCGGAAGGACGTTATTACCCAGTGTGCTTTGCGCTGTAAACCACAATGAGCGTGACGCTGAATCACCTGGTGGCCATGTTTTGTCTGTGGAATTAATGATGTGTGTGTTGCACTGGGGGATTTTCTTTCTTGGTTGTATTTCCTAAATCCTAAATCCACAGGCGTGGATGGTTCAATGCGTGTTACATGTATTTGAAAAGGAGTCAGTCTTTACAGAATGTCATTAGTGGCCCGGTAGTCAGTGATTCTGATGCGAAACTGCTGCTTATCTTTAAAAATGTCAGAGTTGCAGGTGTATCATTGTGTATTTAAAAGCTGTTTCTGTTTTTTTTCCCCAGGAATATTTTTGTAGGTGAGAGCGAATTTCCAATCAGTTCAGTGCCCTTCAGCTGTTGCCCCTGATAAAAACAAACGGCTGTTTGAGGTGTTGCTGTATGTAGGGAAATGCTGTATTGCTTCCTGTGCAGCACTGACACCTAGTGGACACTTACAGTATGTTCATTTTTTTGTGATTGGCAGACGGTGTGTTGAATGATTTCAGACAAAATGTTCACTATTAAAGTAGTGCGAAATATTAAATGTTAAATATACAGTACCTTCAGAAAGTATTCACCCCCTTGGAATATTTTCACATTTTGTGCTGGTATACAGATTTTAATGCATTGAAATACTTTTCTTCCTTTGAAAACACAATAACACAACTGGGGCGGCAGTGTAGTATAATGGGTAAGGAGCTGGTCTTGTAACCTAAAGGTCACAGGTCCAATTCCTGGATCAGACACTGTCGTTGGACACTTGAGCAAGGTACTTAACTTACATTGCTTCAGTTTAT